>NW_007726758.1:292546-411179 GCF_000696425.1 Galeopterus variegatus
GGGTTGCGATCCGTTGCCGGACACGGAAAAAGACAAAAAAAAAAAAAAAGAAAGAAAATAATCTGGGAGGGACTCTAATGATCAGGTAGGCAATACAAAGAAACAGATATCAGATCTAGTGAGAAAAGACAGTTGTCATATTTTTCCTCTAACTGCCTCTTCAATAAAATCATAGAATCCTCTCTGAATAGTGGTAATGTTCTAAAAAGTTATGGGGAGCATCCTAGATGCACAAAAGGACTTAGTAAAGAAAAACCTATTAAATGCTAGCTAGCATCTACCTTCATAAAGAGCACAGAAAGAAATGAAGAGCTTTCTATTTAAGTGTTTTATCTCACAAATACGTATCCACTACAAAGATCTTAAAAATAGTCCCCGAACTAACACTTCACAACTCATTGTGGTATAAGCTCAAATATAATGGGCTAATTCTACAGATGCCAAACTGCATTGTAAAGATATAGCTAAATAATCATTTCTAAGTAAAACAATAAATTGTTTGTAGACCATAGTAGCTCCTATTATACTTAAAAACCACACAACAATGTTTTTCTTTCTTTTTTTTTTTAGTAAATCTTAGAAAACTAAGGCTAAAATCAAGCCAATAACTTTTGAGGCAAATGCCTTAGTTATTTTATAAATATTTAGTAACCATCAAAACTTCAATTCCCCAAAAAGAACATGAGCCCAAGAACATTGGACCATTGTACCACCACAAGGATCCATTTACTTTACTCTATAGGAGAAAACATTTTCCTATAACAACAGCCAAACTGAAGTTTGATGTGATTTGTAGATTTAACTGTCTCAGATTATTAGCTTTGGGAGTTGAGTTCCATGTTCCAATTCTTTCTTTTTTTTTTTAGTAAATCTTAGAAAACTAAGGCTAAAATCAAGCCAATAACTTTTGAGGCAAATGCCTTAGTTATTTTATAAATATTTAGTAACCATCAAAACTTCAATTCCCCAAAAAGAACATGAGCCCAAGAACATTGGACCATTGTACCACCACAAGGATCCATTTACTTTACTCTATAGGAGAAAACATTTTCCTATAACAACAGCCAAACTGAAGTTTGATGTGATTTGTAGATTTAACTGTCTCAGATTATTAGCTTTGGGAGTTGAGTTCCATGTTCCAATTCTTTCTTTTTTTTTTTCCGTTTTGTCTTTTTTCGTGTCCGGCAACAGATCGCAACCCTCAGTGTCGCGCCTGTACCGGACCGGGACCGGCAACGGGATCGCAACCCTCGGTGCTGCGCCCGCACCTCGCTCAGCCAGTGAGCGGGAACCAGTCTGTATGTGGGATCCGAACCCTTGGCGGGAGCGCTGCCGTGCTCCCAAGCAGCACACTGTAGCAGTGCGCCACCGGGCCGGCCCCATTTTTTTTTTTTTTGTCTTACCGGTCATCTTTTAAAAAAAAAAAGAAAAGAAAGAAATACACAGACAGTTCAACACAGGCATGCACAGCCAGATGTGCACACAGAGAAACAGACCTGCATACCCACACACAAACAGCATCATCGTGGAAGAGCACACACAAAGGCACTTTTGCACAAGCAGGGCCACATATTGATGTGCCCAGAAACTCACGCACACATGCACACGCAGACACACACACTGGTTGTCTTCCAGCCAGCTCATCTGCCTCTCTCCCTAGGTCCCCATGCAACTGTGACGCATGACAAGGGAAGGCCATTGTTTGTTTCACCCGCTCAGACCTCTACCATTGTGACTCTCTCCCCTGCCAAGGGGATAGAAACTACTGCCTTCAGATGGCAGGCATCGCAGGTGAGTGCCCATGGGGACAGAAACGGGTCCTGAGGCACAGCAAGGCCCCTCCTTGCTCTCCCACATTTGCTGCCTGCACTCCAGCCATTGCGGCCTTTTCCTGGCCCTGTGGGACAGAGGCTGGGATGGAGTGGAGGGTGTGAGTTTAAAATCTGATGGCACATTTGTTTTAGTTACTGCTAAATAACAAATCTGCTCAAAACTTAGTGGCTTGACTGGTCACAACAGGACAAATACTTTATGATTTTTCTTATATGAGGTATCTAGAGTAGTCAAAATTATGGATTTTTTTTTCTTTCTTTCTTTTCTTTTTTTCTTTTTTTGGTGGCTGGCTGGTACGGGGATCTGAACCCATGACCTTGGAGTTATAAGGCTGTGCAAGAGTAGTCAAAATTATGGAAACAGAAAGAATGGTGGTTGCCAGGGCTGGAGGGAAGGGAAAATGAGGAGTTGTTATTCCATAGGTATAGAGTTTCAGTTTTGCAAAATGAAAATGTTCTAGAGATCTGCTACACAACAATGTGATTATGATTAATACTACAGAACTGTACACTTAAAAAAGGTTAAGGGCCGAGCCCGTGGCGCACTCAGGGAGAGTGTGGGTGCGCAGCGATGTTCCCGCCGTGGGTTCGGATCCTATATAGGAATGGCCGGTGCGCTCACTGGCTGAGTGCGGTGTGGGCGACACCACACCAAGGGTTGCGACCCCCTTACCGGTCACGAAAAAGACAAAAAACAAAACAAAACAAAAAACGGTTAAAAGAGTAAATTTTATAGTATATATATTTCTTTTAACCACAACTTAAAAAAAACTTTGTGTGGCTTAAAACAGTTTATTTCTCATGATTCTGTGGTTGACTGGGTTCAGCTGGGTGGTTCTGCTCCAGGTTGTGAAGGCTGAGGTCACTTATGTGGCTGCATTCAGCTGGGGGCTCAACTGGGGCCAGACTGCTCAAGACATCCTCTTATCCTTCAGGGACTCTCTCCATGTGGGCTCTGACCATTCAGCAGCCACCTTCCAGTATGTTGGCTGGCTTCCAAGAAGGAAGAAGTGGAAACCACCAGGCATCATTAAGAGATAGGCCTAGAATGGAACAGAATCACTTCTGACACCATCCATTTATCAGAACAAGTCACAAGGCCAGCTCAGATCACAGGGTGAGGAAATCAATTCCTCCTCTTGACGAGGGAGTGGAAAGGTCATGCTGCAAAAGAGCATGTGGGATGGGAGATGCGGTTGTGGCCGTCTTGGTATCTACTACAACTTTATGGGCAGGGAGCCCACTAAGGCCCCTGTCGGTCTGCCCCTATAAAGGGGAAAACTGGACTCTTCTGTAAATGGGAAGAGGTGTTGAACTTGAAACAAGCTCTCTGCTGTCTTCCAGCAACATAAATAGGAAGAGTAAGGATACTGTACCAGGCCCCAGTGCTGGGCATTTCTGGGATCCTGGAGAAATTTCCTTTCCTTTCTTTCTTTCTTTTTTTTTTTTTAAAGATGACCCGTAAGGGGATCTTAACCCTTGACTTGGTGTTGTCAGCACCACACTCTCCCAAGTGAGCAAACCGGCCATCCCTATGCAGGGATCCGAAACCATGGCCTTGGTGTTATCAACACCACACTCTCCCAAGTGAGCCACGGGCCGGCCCTTGAAACAAGCTCTTTGCTGTCTTCCAGCAACATAAATAGGAATAGTAAGGATAGTGTACCAGGCCCCAATGCTGGGCATTTCTGGGATTCTAGAGAAGTTTCTGACTAAACCCTCGAGGTGCTCAAGGACAGGTTGGGGAGGCCTCACATGTACAGAGCCACCTGGTTAATTGGAACCCTTAGGCGAGAAGACAGGATATCAAGGAAGGCTTTCTGAACTGTTAATGAACAATAACCAGCTTTGAATACATTATGGGGGGATCTCAGGCAGAGCCGTGATACCCAGAAGGATTTGGGGGCTTCTGCTGGATGATGGGTTGTGATTGCTTTTCCTTGCTAGCCTGTCCTCCGCATCTCTCCAGCTTGAGGGAAGATAACTCTTTCACCTGGAGAGATGGTTCCTGTCTGGCCTCCGAGGACTGCAAATTTGACAGCTCCATTTCTGCATTTACCTACAGCGTTGGCTTTGACTTCTGGGTCAACAACACCTGTTGCCAAGGCAACTGCCAGGAGCCCCTTCCTCTGTATGCTGCCACCAGAAATCGGTCAGATGGGTGGCCAAGGAGGTGGTGGGGTGAGTTTGGAGGAGAGCTTGTCCTGGGTTGAGGAAGGAAGATAAGCAGAAACATCAATCAACCCCCATTCCCCTAAGACACCCTGACCCCAGCTTAGTGGGAAATTCCATCAAGGTCATTCCCCTGTGGTAGAGCCTATGAGTGCACTGAGGGCCCTGGGAGGTCCTGAGATTCCTCCCGGCTGACCTTCACCCTTCCTGATACAGTGGCTCCACTGGCCTCACGTACCTTGAGCAAGTTCCTGTGTCCTACACGTCCTGAGGGTCACCTGGGGCCCTGCAATGCCTCCTTCTACATGCAGTGTCCTAGTGGGGAAACCAAGTGCATCCAGCTGGACCTGATGCCTGAAGAAGGTAATGGGGCAGTGTGTGTGGGGTGGCATGGGGAGGGGTAGGGTGTGCACACATGAGCCTGAGTTTGGGGTCTCACCTCCATCATTTACTCTGTGTGGCCCGAGGCTTCATCTCTTTGAGCTTCAGTTTTCTCTTCTGGTAAACAGGAATGATGGAAGCACACCTCGCAGGGTTTTGTGAAGACAAAGTGGGCTTAGGAGAGAGGCAACAGAGTAGAGGGCATAAGAGCAGGACTCTGGGGCCAGCCTGCCTGGGTACAAATCCTTACGAGCTGGATCCACCACTTATGAGCTGGGTGACCTTGGGCAGGTAACTGCCTCTCCGTGCCTCAATTTCCCCATCTGAAAAAGCGGATAGTAATAGTCTCTAAGATCTAAGACTGTTGTGAGAAATAAAATAACCCATTAAACTTTTAGATTAGTGCTGTTTAAAAAAAAATTATGAGTCACATGTACATTTTGAAATTTTCTAGTAACCTCACCAAACAAGTAACAAGTAACAGTGGAAATTAATTTAATAACATATTTTATTTAACCCAACATATTCAACAATGATCATTTCCAACATGTAACCAATATAAGAAATTACAAATGAGATATCTTACATTCATTTTTTCCTAGTAAGTCTTTGTAACTTGGTGTGTATTTTACACTCACAGCACATCTGTTCAAACCAGCCACATCTCATGTGTTCAACAGTCACATGTGTCTAGTGGTTACTATATTGAACAGCATAATTCTGGAACTCAGTAAGTACTATGTATGGCATTTCAGTGAATCTATGCTGATATCGACTGGAAGACAGGAAGACAGCAAGACAGCTCTACTCAGAAATGTTAAAATGTGTGTGTTTGGGGGAGTGCATCTCAGAATTGGTGAAATTTAGTGAGCGATAGTGGTCACAGCTGTTATATGTGTGTAAGGCTTATGTGGGCTGGACAGGCCTTCAATCAATCATTGTTCAGGGAATGCGTGTGCCAGGGAACTTGGGTTTGTGTGCAGTGCTATGCGTGTGCGTGTATTTCTTGGGGGGAGTATGTGTCAGTGGATAGCATGGGTGGATGTGTTTGTGTTGATCGTGTGTGGGCTTCTGGGGGCAGCAGGGGGCTGCTTGTGATTGAGATGTGTGTGCGCATGTGCACGTATGTGTGGGTGTGCACAAGGGTGGGCCTGGGGAGTGACTCACAACTACAGCTCTATGAGAACGTATAGACCAGCTCCGGGCAAAATGAGACAAATACGGACCACGCTGTGAGGCTTACATTTCTTTTTAACTTTTTTATCATGGAGAAGTTCAAAGATAAATAAAAGAGCGAACAGTTTAATAACACCCATGCATACCCTTCACCCAGCTCTGATGTTATCCACTCACGGCCAGTCCTGTTTCAGCTCCATCCCAGCCTCGTATTATTGTGAAGCAAATTCATATATCCTGTCGCCTCATCCATCAGTCTTTCCATATATATCTGTACAAGATAAGGACTTAAAAATAACCTACAATTGTGAGGTTTTTAAAATTGAAACATAAGGCCATTTCACTTCCATATCCTTCATTAAGTTCTCAATAAACTGGTTGCATTTGCATATTATACCTATACATAGGTATACTGCATCATATCATATTTCGCATATGGCTCTGAAGAAGCAGAGGAAAAAGTTGAAAAGCTGTGCATTAAACGGGATGGAGGGGTGTGACCAGAGTGGCCTCCGGCTGTCATGGTTTTTGTTAATCCTGAACATAAGTAAAAGCGTATCTGTATCATACGTGTAAGGTAGGAAGAAAAACGATGAAAGGGACAGCCCTGACCAGCCCCAGCTGGAGGAAGGGAGCACTCGGTGAGTTTTCACGAAGGGCAAGGCTGGTGCTGGTGGGCGCCATGCGTGTGCACTTGAGTGCGTGTGTAGGTGCGACCCTCTGCCTGCGCTCGTGTCCCCACGTCCCCGTCTTCACAACCCACCGCTGCAAGCGGCAGGAACGTGAGCGTGTGCGGCCGTAGCTCCCGAGACCTACGCAGCGACCTGGCTGTGACCCAGGGGGTCTTGCAGCTCCCAGGCCACCGGCTGGCCGGATCCCCCGACTGCAGCTCCGGCCACCACACCATCCTAGAGTCCCAGTGCCGCTGGACACCGCTCCTGGCCTCTGCCTCGCCCTACCGGTGCTGGCGGTGGCCCTGGGGGCCGCAGCGCTCTCCCGAGGGATTGCACCTCGACCCCCGTCCCCCGTCCACCTGCTTGTTCCGCCCGCCGCTAGATGGCGCCCTGGCTCCCCTATACTGGGCACTTCTGGGGCCTGGAAGCTTCTGGTGAGAGTCAGGAACCAGGGGTGAGCCCTCAGACTAGGGCTTCCCAAAGTCTCGCTCCAGACTAAGAGCTTCCCCAAGGCTAAGTCCTCTTTCCTCACACCAAGGCCCCTAAAGGCTGCACCTCCTCTACCAGCCTAGGGTGTGTCTTCCCCATCTCAGAGTAAGGCCACCCACCCTGCTGAGGCCAGGCCTCTTAACTCTGGCTGTAGCGCCTCCCTCGGAGTAGGGGCTTCCCCAAGGCAAAACCTCCTCCCTCAGACTAGGGCTGTTCTTCTTCCTCAGGTTAGAGATGTCCCCATATGGCTACACATTCTCCTTTCTCAAATTAGGGGGTCCCCAACATCAGGCTGTCACTCTTTTCCCATACACTGGGAGCAACTCCTCTTTAGCAGCTAAGAAGGGGCTGGAGAACCCAATACACTCCCTTCCAAGGCCCAGCATGGGTTGCAGGGGTGGTGGTGGTGAGGAGACCGTCTTCTGTCTGGGCTCAATCTCCGAGCTGTAATGAAATCTGAATGAATCGCATCCCATAATGCCAAGTGGTTTGGGTTTCTTTTTTCTGAATTTGTGCCTTAAATATGGCCCTGATGGGGTTTACTCTCTCGTCTGAGGCCAGGGGAGGTCAGTTATATCTTCAGCTGGGGGTTCTGGGACTTGGGGGCAGGGGCTACACGTGACAATGCCTGGGAGCCTAGGATGGGAGGCGGGTGGTGCATAGGCTCAAATGCTCAGTCTGGAGCAAGTGTCATTTTTGAGAAACCATTGAACCCAAAGGATTGAGCAGGTAAAAATGGGGATCTCAGAATAGGCAGAATGTCTGGAACCATTTACTTTCAGCTGAAAGTAACAGAAAGCCCAGCCAAAAGAATTGAAACAATGCATTCATCATTCATCTAACAAATACTTTATTTTTTTTCTTTTTTGTGACTGGTAAGGGGATCGTAACCCTTGGCTTGGTGTCGCCCACACCACGCTCAACCAGTGAGTGCACCGGCCATCCCTATATAGGATCCGAACCTGCGGCCTCGGTGCTGCTGTGCTCCCAGCGCCGCATTCTCCCGAGTGAGTCACGGGGTCGGCCCATTCATCTAACAAATACTTCTTACTATGTGTCAAGCACATTTTTAGACTCTAGGAATACAGATAAAATTTCTTGCTGTTAAGGAGGTCGTGTTTTAGTGGGGACACAGATAACAAATAAATATCATATATAATATGTCAGAGAGCAGTAAGTACTATGGAGAAAACATAGTTCAGGAAGAGGAATGGGAGTGCTTCCCAAGGGGTACAATTTTTTATAGGGTGGGTTAAGAGGCCTCAGGGAGGGGACATTTGCCTAAAGACCTGAAGGGGACAAGGGAGAGGGTCAGGCGGATGTCTGAGGTGAGGGTGAGGGGACACTCCAGGCAGAGAGAACTGCAAATGCAAAGGCCCTGAGGAAGGCACATTAAGAAATAGTTAACATTATACACTTTAACAGAAAGAATGGAGTTGGGGGTATCCATGGGTAATTGATTCGGCAGTTCCAAAGAGTCATCAAGTACCTACCTTTCTGCTCTGGCGCTCTCAGCATGTTGCTGTCTGCATGACAATGGCCATAGCCTCAGCATCATGTCCTCATACAACCACAGCCAAAGCTGGAAGGGGTTGCTGCCCATCTTTGTCTTTCCAGAAACCCCATCCCTTAGCACACTTCCCCTCATGTCTCCTTGGCCAAAATCGAGCCAGCCAATCCCTGGCCAGGTGATAGACTTATCCTGATTGGCTTTGCCTAATCAAGATTCAGCCCCTGGGGCTGAGACAGGTCCCAGCCTCTTCTCAAGTACACGGCTGCCCCAGATTCTGAACAAAATGGGGTTCTATTAGCAAGGAAGAAGGGGGAATGGAACAACAGGGGTCAGCCAGAAAGAGAAACCACCACAGATGTTTCAGCAGAAGGAATTTAAAACAGGGAACTGTTTACAAAGTGTTGGAAGGGCTGGGAGAGCAAAAGAGAGAAGGAGGCGAGCTGGAGAGCAAAAACGAAGAAAGGGGAGGGTGTTCCAGCCACTGTGGCTGTGTAACAACATTACCCCCAAATTTAGTGGCATAAACCATTAATTCAGGATTGTGAAGCAGGAATTTGGGGATGCTTTGTCTCTGCTCCATGATGTGTGGTGCATTCACTGGGGTGGTTTGAGGTTGGGAGGCTGGAACCATCCGGGGGCTCATATACCCATAACTATGGCATCTGATGCAGGATGTTGGCTGAGACCTTACCTGGGGCTATCGCTAGAACACCTACATGTGGCTTCTCTGTGCGCTTGGACTTCCTTACAACATGGGTGTCTCAGCTTGTGGGAGGCAGAATTCTAAAATGGCTCCCCAAGATTTCTACCCTAATCCCTGGGACTGTGAATATCATGGAATACCATACTCATAATGATGTTATGTTACATGGCAAAGAGTATATTGCAAATGTCATTAAGGTTACCAATTAGTTGACTTTGAGTTCATCAAAGGGGAGATTATCTTGGTGGATTTAATCTACTCACACAAGCCATTTATTTATTTATTTATTTTTTTTAAAAGATGACCGGTAAGGGGATCTTAACCCTTGACTTGGTGTTGTCAGCACCACGCTCAGCCAGTGAGCGAACCGGCCATCCCTATATGGGATCTGAACCCGAGGCCTTGGTGTTATCAGCACCACACTCTACCGAGTGAGCCACGGGCCGGCCCCACACAAGCCATTTAAAAGCAGAGCATTTTCTCTGTCTGGTAGCAGAAGCAGAAGTTCATATTTGAAGTGTGAAAAGGATTTGATTCAGCACTGCTGGCCTGAGCTTGGAGGGGCTGTGTGTAAAGGATGTGAGAGTGCCCTCTAGGGGCTGACAGTGACCCCAGCCAAGAGCCAGCAAGAAAGTGGGGACCTCTGTCCTGTAAATGCAAGTAACCAATTCTGCTAAAAACCTGGACAAGCTTGGAATAGGACCCCAGGCCGCAGAGAAGAACCCAGCCTGGCCAACACGTTGATTTTGGCCTTGAGAGATCCTAAGCAGAGAACCTAGCAAGCCCAGCAGACTTGATCTACATAACCGTGTGATAATAAATGGGTGCTAGTTTATTTATTTATTTATTTTTTAAAAGATGACCGGTAAGGGGATCTTAACCCTTGACTTGGTGTTGTCAGCACCACGCTCTCCCAAGTGAGCTAACCAGCCATCCCTACATGGGATCCGAACCCATGGCCTTGATGTTAGCACCACACTCTCCCGAGTGAGCCACAGGCCGGCCCAAATGGGTGCTAGTTTAAAAAAATTTTTAATTGTGGCAAAATATGTGCAACAAAAATTTACCATCTTAATCATTTAAAACTGCACAGTTCAGTAGTTTTAACTATATTCACATTGCTGTGCAATCAATTTTCAGAGCTTTTTCATCCTGCAAATCTCATACTCTATATCCATTAAACAACAACTCCCCATCTCCCTCCCCCCAGCCCCCGGCAACCACCATTCCACTTTCTGTTTCTATGAATTTGACTCCTCTAGATCCATCACATAAGTGGAATCATACAATATTTGCACATTTGTGACTGGCTTATTTCACTTAGTATAATATCCTCAAGGTTCATCCATGCTGTAGCACGCGTCAGAATTTCTGTCCTTTTAAGTCTGGATAATATTCCATTGTGTGGATACACCACATTTTGTTGATTTATTCATGTATTGATGGACACTTTGGTTGCTTCTACCTCATTAGCAAAAGTCCCTTGAATGTCCTTGTCCTTCAGGGGAGATCTCCCGTCACCTATGGGGCTGTGGCATTCTTCTAAGACCTCTGTAGTGGATTGAATTATGTCCCCCCAACACTCACTGGAGCTTGAATTGTGTCCCTCAAGTTCTATGTATTAGAAACTTGGCCCCCGAGGGCCGGCCCGTGGCTCACTCGGGAGAGTGCGGTGCTGATAACACCAAGGCCACGGGTTCGGATCCTATATATGGATGGCCGGTTAGCTCACTGGGTGAGCGTGGTGCTGATAGCACCAAGTCAAGGGTTAAGATCCCCTTACCGGTCATCTTTTAAAGAAAAAAAAAAAAAGAAAGAAACTTGGCCCCCAATGTGACTATTAAGAGGGTGGGAAATTGAAAGGTGGAGCCTTGAAGAGGTGATTGGATTGTAGGACCATGCTGTAGTGAATGGATTAAAAATTGTGGTCAGGGGCGTGGTTCTGAGGGCTTTAAAAGAAAAGGAGAGTCTGCCTCTCTCCCTGCTCTTGCTGCTTCCATCATCTTGCAGTGTGAGACCCCTGGGTCACTGTCACCACCACCAGATGGACTTTGGACTTCCCAACCTCAGAAACTGTAAGCAATAAATTTCGTTTTCTTTATAAATCACCCAGTTCTCTGTATTCTGTTATAAGCAACAAAAAATGGACTAATACAGCCTTTATAGAAAAATTTTGTCAACGGGCCAGCCCTGTGGCTCACTCAGGAGAGCGTGGTGCTGACAACACCAAGTCAAGGGTTAAGAGCCCCTTACCGGTCATCTTTAAGGAAGAAAAGAAAAAAAAGAAAAATCTTATTAGAAGCGGCTAGTTCAATGTACAGACAGGAGACACATCCAAAGAGAGAGCCTAGCAGAGTGGTTAAGATGTGGACTCAGGTTCCAGGCTGTCTGGTTTTGAAAGCCAGATTTGCTTTTGCCAGTTACTAGTTCTGTGACCTTGTGTGAGTGACTTGACCTCAGCTTTCCCATTTGTGAAATGGGGAAAGAACGGATCCTACTCACAGAGTCAATGTTAGGGGCAGAGTCGATACGATAAGTGCGCAAAACTCAGAGCAGTTGACGACATTCAGAGAGAGCGCGAACGAGTCAGCGGTAGCCGGGACGTTCATTGTGGGGTCGGGGTGCCCTTTGGATCGTGCAGCCGGGAGGTGCGTTCGACTCCAAAAGCCCCTTTCTTTCTGCGACCCAATGTGTCCTTCTGTCTGGAGGGTGCCTGCCCTAAAGGGTCAGTGCAGAGGAACCTGAGGTTGGCAGGGGAGAGGGTGAGGAAGGAAGGCGACATGTCTGCCAGATTGGATCCCTGGGGATGGGGCCGGGATATGATCCATCCCGTCTGAGCCTGAAGCCCACCGGCAAGTGCTCAGAAAATGTTTGCAGTCGGAAATAGCCATTTAATGACTGCGACCCTTGGGCGAGGTGGGGGAAGTAGAAGGGAATTATTCAAAACATACAAAAACAAAATAAAAAATAAGCGGTGTTTCTAGTTGCTTAGTTGAAAGACAGAAAACATTAAAACAGTTGAAATTCCCAGTGGCCCTTTCCCTGGCCTTGTCTCTTTCCTCACCTGAGAAAACTATTCGGAACATGATATTTCTAATTTTGTTACCTATGTACATGCGTTTAATTTTTTTTTTTTAAAGATGACCGGTAAGGGGATCTTAACCCTTGACTTGGTGTTGTCAGCACCACGCTCAGCCAGTGAGCGAACCAGCCATCCCTATATGGGATCCGAACCCAGGGCCTTGGTGTTATCAGCACCGCACTCTCCCCAGTGAGCCACGGGCCGGCCTATGCTTTTAATTTTTTAAGGAATGTCTTTTCCTTTTTTTTTTTTTCTCTCTGCTTGGCCTTTTCCCTTTTCTCTCCCTCACTGACTCTCCCACAGGCCCCCATCCCCGGAAATTTCATGTTAATAACCTAGTGTATCTCCTCCCTTGATTTTCCAAACTCAAATAATCCTATATATACATTTTATACATACTATATGCATATATCTGTGCATATATAGATGTCAGTATAAACGTACATATTTATACATATCTCCACACATACATATAGATATATAGGGTTCTGGGATGTTTTTGGGGTTTTTTTCTGTCTTTCAAAAATAACATTAGCCACGGCTCTCGGCATCTTGCTTTTCTCACTTGACATTACCTCATGGAACTCCTCCAAGTCACTTGATTCACCGTTTTTAGTGACCATATGGGGTGGTTTTCATGGCCACAGTGTGGATGTCAGTCATTGTCCTATTGAAGGGATTCACGTTGTTTCCTTTTTTCTCCCCGCTACTATGAGAGATTCAACAGTAAATATCCTGATGAAAGTATGACAGTTTATTATCTTTCGTTTCTGTATCTCTTCTATAGATTCCTAATAAATTTTAAAAGCTTGGATGACATATCCCTTTAATGCATTTAAAGAAGATTCTAAAATGTATAATGAAATGAAATCAAAGGTTACAGTTAAAAATTAAAAGTAAAAAATAGTGAAGTGGCCACCACGTCCCCAGGTGCCATCTCCACCCAGATGAGGCTCCCTGGACATCCTTTCTCCTCTGCAGACTCCAGGAAGCAGACAATTAAATTACTTCAGTCCTGGGAAGGTCCATGGGATAAATTCTCAGGAACATGGGTGCTGGGTTGAAGGGAATGTGGGCATTTAATTCATTAATAGCTGATGTGGATTCGCCTCAAATATTTCTTCTTGAGCCCATTTGCGTGGGGGAGACCTGGTTCTCTCTGTCAGGCGGAATCTGACTTCCTAGCCCTGCCCCTCTGCCACTCCCTGCCCTACCTCCCTGAACCTTTGGAAGTAACAACTTGGGGTTTTAAGCAGTGCTGGGCCACCCCAGGCCTGATACAAAAGGCCCTATATACAAGGGTACTTCCAAAAGATTGTGGAAAAATAGCATTGAAAGATAATACAAATCTTTCTATGAACATTTTGAAGTACCCTCAAACCTGTGTACCTGTTACCTGCTTTCATGTATTTTTTAAAGGTGGATTTTTCCCCAGAACATTACATAAGTTGAAAAAAATACCAAAAAATTGTAAAGTGGATATATTAAAACTCACATTATTCAGAGGTAAATTATTTTAATTATACCAATATAAAAATTTATTATAATTTTATTTCAGCTTAGGTTAATTAAACTTGGTCAAGAAAAATTGTCAAGCAGGAAAATTCTCTCAATTGAAAATGAGGTAAGTCAGGAAGTAGATTTTTTTTTTTTTTTTTTTTTTTTTGGTTTTTTTTTTTTTGGCGGAATCTGACTTCCTAGCCCTGCCCCTCTGCCACTCCCTGCCCTACCTCCCTGAACCTTTGGAAGTAACAACTTGGGGTTTTAAGCAGTGCTGGGCCACCCCAGGCCTGATACAAAAGGCCCTATATACAAGGGTACTTCCAAAAGATTGTGGAAAAATAGCATTGAAAGATAATACAAATCTTTCTATGAACATTTTGAAGTACCCTCAAACCTGTGTACCTGTTACCTGCTTTCATGTATTTTTTAAAGGTGGATTTTTCCCCAGAACATTACATAAGTTGAAAAAAATACCAAAAAATTGTAAAGTGGATATATTAAAACTCACATTATTCAGAGGTAAATTATTTTAATTATACCAATATAAAAATTTATTATAATTTTATTTCAGCTTAGGTTAATTAAACTTGGTCAAGAAAAATTGTCAAGCAGGAAAATTCTCTCAATTGAAAATGAGGTAAGTCAGGAAGTAGATTTTTTTTTTTTTTTTTTTTTTTGGTCTTTTGTCTTTTTCCGTGTCCGGCAACAGATTGCAACCCTCAGTGTTACCCCCGTACCGGACCGGGGACCGGCAACGGGATTGCAACCCTCGGTGTTGCCCCCGCGCCTCGCTCAGCCAGTGAGCGGGAACCGGTCTGTATGTGGGATCCGAACCCTCGGGCGGGAGCGCCGCTGCGCTTCCCAAGCGGCGCACTTATCCAGTGCGCCACTGGGCTGGCCCAGGAAGTAGATTTTGAAAACATGGATGAGTTTGTTTCCATCAGAGCCGGGGTGCACATTTTCCTTTTGCTTCAGGTACCAACATGGCTTGGTACGGCATTGGTCTTTCCTTAAAATTTTGATATTTTGTTCATCAACGTGTAATGGATTTTTTTTTTGCATTAATTTTGATTTGTTAAAATACTGCATTAAAATATTATTTATCCTGATTACTGAGATTTTTGGTTCACCCTTAAATTTTGCACCCACTTGTTGGCCCTACTTCTGACCAAATTCTGCCACTGAAGGCAGAAAGATCCCCACTTCATTCCTGCGTTATTTCTCACTAGTCTGTGGATTGGCTGGGCTCAACTGGATAGTTCTTCTACCCCCATGTGGTGTCAGCTGGGGTCATTCCTGTGGATGCATTCAGCTGGAGCTCAGCTGTGGCTGGAATGTCCTAGATGGCTTCAGGTTCTTCTCCATGTGGCCACTGTTTGTACATGGGGTGTCACCAGTAGCATAGCAGGACCGCTTTGCACGGTAGCTCAGGGCTCCAAGGAGAAGCTGCTACTTTTAAGGCCTGAGCTTGAACATCCAAAAATATCACTTTTGCCACATTATATTAATCAAAGCAAGTCACAGAGGTGGCCCAAGCTCAAGGGGAGGGGAAAGAAACTCCACTTCTTGCTGGGAAGAGTGGCGTCTACTCACAGGCAAGGGAGGAATTGTCATGGCAGTTTGCCACACACTTACAGGCATTCCACCACGTCCCCCAACCTCCCATCTCCTTACCCTTGCTTGCTTGCTTGCTTTTTTTTTGGCGGCTGGTATGGGGATCTAAACCCTTGACCTTGGTCTTATAACACCATGCTCTAACCAACTGAGGCAACCAGCCAGCCCATTGCTTTCTTTTTCTTCATTTTTGCTTATCACCACTTGACACTATCTTAATTACTTTTGTTTATTATCTATATCTCTCAAAAAAATATAAGGTCCATGAGAACTGTGTCTTATTCAACACTGTTACCAGTGCCTAGAGCTGTGCCTAGCACATGGAAGGCCCCCAATATTTAAATGAATGAATGAATGAGTCCCTGGGGATGAGCTTCAGGTTTACCCAGGGTTCTGGGGAGTGGAGTGAAGGTGAAGGCCAGAATGTGTAGATATTCTTAGGGAAGTGCTTTAGGATTTCTGAGAGACTCAGAGAGGAAGGACAGGGAGGAAAGGAGAAGGATTAGGAGTGGGCAGGAGAAATGATAGGAAGACGAAAAGCAGAGGACTGGGAGCTTCATGAGGGACAGTCCTGGTCACTGCTATCTCTCCAGTCTCAACCAACCAGAGCCTGGCACACAGTAGGTGTCCAGAAAGCATGTGCTGAATGAGTGACCTTTCTCCCAAGAGCCTTCACCGACTCCGTTCCCCACCCCCTGACGCCGGGTCAGGCACCCCTCGGCTCCCACACCCCTCTAGGCAACGCCATCCCCACCTTAACCACTGTGGATCATCACTGTGTGGGGGCAGGGTCTGTGTTCCTCACTGGACTCTAAGTCCTGTGGAGGGAGGTTGGGGCTGTTGCAGTCACCTCTGGGTCCCGAACATCAACCACCGGGCCCTTGTTGCATCAATTTCCTCCCCATGAGGCAGGGCTGCCTCTGTCATTGCTGTGTTCCCAGCCTGGCCAGGCACAGAGTGGACACTCAGAAAACACTTTCATAGATGCTGAGACGCACTTCGCTCTCTCTCCCTGCCTTTTTTTTTTTTTTTTTTCTCACATTTTAACAATTCTGAGATCAGAAGGAGTCAAGGTGGAGGATGCCTTACGATCGCTGTCAGCTGGGAAGCCATTGTGCATACGTAGCTGGTCACTGCCCGGATGTGCTAATGGAGTTGCTTTTAATAGCATTATCACGGCTCCATGTGGTAAGGAGGACAGTGCAGTGTGGACTAGCACAGATGTCACCTACTCTGAGGCAAAAGCAACGCCAAAGAGTGGGACTCTGCGTAGTTTTAGGACTAGCTTAGCCAATTTATTTCCCTTTATTTTCCTAGTGGTGTATAATGAAAATCTGTGTTTTCTAAATCAGTTTACAAAAAGCTCTTTCAGTAACTGTAAAAGAAAAATTTTAAGTGATAAGGAAATGTTGTTTCATAGTTTTATTGGTAGCACTTTTTTTCTTTGTTAGGGGGACAGAAAAGGATGTGTCTGACAATCCACCTTCCATTTGATTATGTGTGGAACCCGTTGAAAGAATGAGTGAATAAATGTGTTCGTCTCATTTGTCTCTTCCTCTCTAGTCCAGCCTCAGCTGTTCGGTTTTACATCTGTCTTGGGATGAAGGTGAGAGAACAGAATTCTAGTTTTGGTTAAATGAGTTATCCGGCTGCCTGCTTGTCTCAGTTGATTAGAGCATGGCCTTGTAACCCAAGTCAGGTGTTCGGTTCCCTGAACCAGCCAGCTGCCAAAAGGAGAGGAAAAAAAAAGAGATAAAAAAATGATTTATTCTAACTAATGTGCTTGAAAATAGTGCCTGGCACGGCCCGTGGCTCACTCGGGAGAGTGCGGTGCTGATAACACCAAGGCCACGGGTTCGGATCCCACATAGGGATGGCCGGTTGGCTCACTTGGGAGAGCGTGGTGCTGACAACACCAAGTCAAGGGTTAAGACCCCCTTACCGGTCATCTTTAAAAAAAAAAAAAAAAAAAAAGTAGCGCCTGGCACATTGTAGAGGCTCATGAACGTACACGATTGTGATGTCACTCTGCCTTTGTGTGTGGTCATGTTTCTTGCTCCACCAGCCTGCGAGTTCTATAACAGCTGGGAGAAGCGTGACTCACACCTCTGAACCAGTACGGGGTCTGTCCTAGGATCAAGTCTAAAGAAATGTTTGTGGAATGATCAAAAAACTGAGTGAATTATTGGATAAACAAAAGTTCTCTTTCAACTCAGGGCCTTTGTGTAAGCTGGTCCCTTAGCCTGAGATGCAGTTCCCTGGCAGATCCCCCAGCTCACTCCTACTCACCCTTCAGGTCTCAGCTCAGGGCTGGCTGGTTAGCTCAGTTGGTTGGAATGCAGTGTTATAATACCAAGATCAAGGGTTTAAATCTCTGGAGTGGCCAGCCACACACACACACACACAAAAACCAAACAAAAAAACCCCAAACACACACAAAAAAGATCTCAGCTCAGGTGCTACCTCCTCCAGGAAGCCCTCCCTGACCACCAGGCTGGGTTAGGCATCCCCTTTGTTCTCCCATGACCTTATAGGGTCCCCTATCCTAGTCCTACCCACTCTGGGTCATCATTATCTTGGGATGGATGTGACTCCTCCACTGGACTCTGAGCCCCATGGGACAGCCTGGGGCTGTCTTGGTCATTGCTGCATCCCCAGAACCCAGCCCAGGAGGGGTCTAGAGAGGTGTCGAATGTTTGATGAATGAAAAGGGAAAAGGGAAGAGGCTTGCTAGGTGGGCAAGGGTGTAACCTCTCTGGCTGGTGCTGTCAGCAGCTGGCAGGGGTGCCCTGGAGCATGCCGGTCTGCATCGAATGCATGTGAGCATATGCCTGTGGCTCTGTCTCTGCCTGCAGTCACCCTGCGCTGTGACCATCTCCCTCTCCTCAGACCTGCAGCACCAAGGGCGGTGCCTGGGTCTGATGCACCTCTGTATCCCTGGCTCTGAGCTGGAGAAGGGAGGAGGTTCACATATGGATGCAGTACATTGGGTGCAGTCTGTATACATTGTGTGTAACTGTGTCTCTTAAGGTCTGCAAGTCTGTGTGTGCCTGAATGTGTGTGTGTGTTACCAGCTGGCCTGTACAGGGATCAAACCCTGGACCTTGGTGTTATTGGCATCACGCTCTAACCAACTAATTAATGGCTAACTGGCCGTGAATGTATATGAGTCTGTCTGAGTTTTGCTTTTCTTTAATAACTGTATCTGAGGTCTTTCTGTATCTTTTCTTTTCCTCTTGGGTCAGGTGTGTGTGTTTGTGCATTTGGGGAAGGAGTCTTGGGTGTCTGCTAGTCTGTATGTGTTTTGTGTCCGGGAATGTCTTAGAATGTTTCTTCATCTTTTAGTCTCTATGCGTTTGTGTCAGTCAGTGACGTATGGACACAGGAAATGGATGAGTCTGTGTTTCTCTCTTGCCTCTGGCTTAGGAACTCTGGACTATGTGGGCAGCAACTCTGGGTGTGGCCTCGAGCTAGTCTGTTCCCTTCCCAGGCCTCTTTTTCCTCCTCACTCGTTTTCAGAGATTTCTTTCTAGAACTGACCTGTGGATGGTCAGGCAAATCCTCTGAGTAGCAGAGGCCTGTGGTACATCTCAGAAACGGGGATGCGGGAAGGCCCTGCGGAGCCTGGCCTGGGCAGAGAGGAAGCCAGGAGGGGAGACAGGGCCGAGACAGCTGTAAAAGGACTAGAGGGCAGGGGGGAGGCCTGGGAGCTGCAGGGGCAGGGGACAGGGTGCAAGGAGCTGCTGGAGCCTGGGGGGTGTCCCCCAGTGGGCTGGGTTTTGGTCTGTCTAGGTCTTCACCTTCTTCCAGGTGTGTCTCGGCCTCCACCTCTTGATTCCCATCTTTAAGGCTCTGTGCCTTTTCATTCTCTCTGTCACTTGTGCCTCTGACTCTGTGGTTGTCTCTGACTTGGTCTCTTGTCCACTCTTTCTTCCCGCCTGACTTCCCCTCTGTTCTTTTCTTGGGGATTCTCTTCCCCCACCTAACCCCCTTTTTCTCAATGGGTCTTTGCCTCTCCCTTTTTTCATTCATTTCTCTCTCCACTTCCATTTCCTTCTTTGTCACACTGATGCCATCTCAAAAGGTCATGAGGAAGCAGAGGAAGGAGAGAGCAGAATGGAGAAAGGGGAGGACTGGCTCACTCGGGAGAGCGTGGTGCTGACAACACCAAGTCAAGGGTTAAGATCCCCTTACTGGTCATCTTTGTAAAAAAAAAAAGGTGTTGTGGAGGAGTTGGCCTCTGGGCTGGGATTTGAAGGATGGGCTGGGGGGACGGTGGGAGGGGATATTAAAATTCCAAGGAAGGAAGAAGGCCTGAGCTCGGGGAGTCTGGATACAGATTCACAGCTGGTGTGGAGCTGCCCTGCCGCCACCATGGGCTGTGAGTCCTGGCCAATGCCCAGCACAGGTGTGCTGGCAGGGACCATGTGGGTGGCCTCAGACTCGGCCCCTCCCCATGGCTTCTTCTGGTCCCTGCCACCACTGGCCAAGCCAACTCGCTACTCTCAGAGCATGCACAACACCTCGTGAAGAAGGTAGGTGAGAAGATGGTGCAGAGAAGGCCAATGAATGGCCTGTTTAGGGAACTGAGAGTCCCCTGGATGGAGGGTGGGGTGGTGGGCAGAGCCAGGTCCTCAGATGCCAGGCTGTGAATTTAGGACTTTGTCATGGAGGACATGGTGGCTTTTGAACAAATCTCAGTATTAGATCTCTTTGGGGCCCCTATGGGGGACTGAGGGCCCAGTGTGACTGAATGGTGGCTCCATCAGCTGCTGGGGGGTGGGGTCCCCTCCCCACATCAGGGCCCCGCCCCTTGACATCACTGTCACATTATTGCACTAGGGCTGGCTGACCAATAAGACGCTGCTTGCTATTATAATGGGTCCTAGCAACAGGGTCTGACTCTGGTCTAATGGGAGGAGGCCCCACCAGCAGGGAGAGAGTGAGGCGAGAGGGAGAGCCTGCAGGGCAGGTGAGTCCCCCGAGGGCAGGGGTCTCCAGCTGGGCCCTGCGGTGGGTGGAGGCAGGGGCTTCCATTCCCATTCCCAACCCCCTTAGTCCTAATTCCACCTGCCTTGGCCTTGCTGCTGGGTCCTGTCCCAGGCTCCTACTCTTTCTCCTAAGGCCATACGCTGAGATGGGTTAGGGAGAGGGCATGGGGGGAGTGGGCACAGCACTGGGGAAATGCCCCACCCAGGATAGGAGGATCAGCTCTGGCAGGAACAATGTAATGACGGCCCAGTATAAAACGAAAATGTAGGGCCCCGTTTCAGATATTATAAAGAATTTGCTCAGCATCAGCAGGACACTAAACCAAACACTGAGCCCTATAGGGCACAAGGCCCCATAAAACTGGCCCCTTCCCCAGGTCACCCCACAGACTCCTGACAGTGCCGACCATCATGCCCATTATCCAGAGAAGCAAACAGGCCCAGAGAGGGGCTTCATTTTGCTTCAGGTCACACAGAAAATTAGTAGCAGAGATAGGATGTGAGTTGGGGCCTGTGAGACTCCAAAGCCCCCTTGTCACCTCTCTGAGGGTAACGGAGACGAAAAGGATTACTCAAAGCCCATTTCTTCAGGGCAATGAGAGGCTCGAAGGGGTTAATCCCAGGAGGAATTTGCTCAAGAGAGGAGGATCCCAGGAGTAACCCCAAATAAGGTTTTCTCTCAGTTTTTATTGTCCAGGCAAGAAAGTTACAGAGAAGAACAAAGGTGGTTAATCAGTCATAGTGTAAGCAATTTACTATTTATGGAGTCAAAAACACTAAGCTATGTGAAGTACAAAGAGAAACAATGAGATAATCGTCATGGCAACACTTAGTTCCCCAAGAAACTGAAAGAAATAATTGAAGGCAGATGAGGAACATAACCCAAGCTTAACCTTGAAGCCTTTAGCTCACATACTTTCCCATCATTAGCTTTAGCTGCGCCAAGGACGACTGCCCTTAGAGCAAGCACTTTTGCTGTGTTACAATTTCCTTATCTACAACAGACTTTAGTCCTGAGAAAGTTTTCTGTCTTTTCCCAAGTTTAGCATTTCTATGTGTAATTCTAAAAAGTTAGGCTATTCCTTAAACTACAGGGCTTTGGCCCTGCTAAAACTAAGGACTGTGGTCCTACTAAGATAAAGGTTAAGGCCCCGTGAAATACATGTGCTTTATTAATGTTAGTATCTCCACACCCCTAACTCACGCCAAAAATGTACCCCGGGTTCTTGAGGAAGAGGGAGTGGTGCGGTTCCAGAAGGATTTCCTTCATATCCTTGCTTTCTCTCTCCCTGCCCCATGCCAAGTCCCAGGAGTCGTGAACTGCTCCCTTCTCCTCCACAGACGCTGAGGATCACGCGTCCTGTGACTCTCCCCTGTTCCCCTGCCACTCTCCGAACCACTGGTCACCATGGCTACTTCGAAGTTGCCCATGGTGTGTGGGGAGGAGGAGACGACCATCCTCATGGCAAAGGAAGAGCTGGAGGCCCTGCGCACAGCCTTTGAGTCAGGTGACATTCCCCAGGCTGCCTCTCGCCTCCGGGAGCTGCTGGCCTCCTCGGAAAGCACCCGTCTGGAGGTGGGCATCACAGGCGAGTCGGGAGCTGGCAAGTCATCCCTCATCAACGCCCTGCGTGGCCTGGGAGCTGAGGACCCCGGCGCAGCTCTCACAGGCGTTGTGGAGACCACAATGCAACCCTCGCCCTATCCGCACCCACAGTTTCCTGACGTGACCCTGTGGGATCTGCCAGGGGCTGGCTCTCCGGGCTGCTCGGCTGACAAGTACCTGAAGCAGGTGGCCTTTGGCCGCTATGACTTCTTCCTGCTGGTCTCCCCCCACCGCTGCGGGGCTGTTGAGACCCGCCTGGCCTCAGAGATCCTGCGCCAGGGCAAGAAGTTCTACTTTGTGCGCACAAAGGTGGATGAGGACCTGGTGGCCACGCGAACCCAGCGGCCCTCAGGCTTCAGCGAGGCCGCTGTCCTGCAGGAGATCCGAGACCACTGTGCCGAGCGCCTGCGGGCGGTCGGGGTGACCGACCCCCGCATCTTCCTCGTGTCCAACCTCTCACCGGCCCACTACGACTTTCCGATGCTCGTGTCCACCTGGGAGCGCGACTTGCCTGCCCACCGGCGCCACGCTGGCCTGCTGTCGCTGCCCGGTATCTCACTGGAGGCTCTGCAGAAGAAGAAGGACATGCTCCAGGAGCAAGTGCTCAAGACGGCCCTGGTGTCCGGCGTTATCCAGGCCCTGCCCGTGCCAGGGCTGGCGGCCGCCTATGACGACGCCCTGCTCATCCGCTCGCTGCGCGGCTATCACCGCAGCTTCGGCCTGGACGATGACTCGCTGGCCAAGCTGGCTGAGCAGGTGGGCAAACAGGCGGGGGACCTGCGCTCCGTCATCCGCTCCCCGCTGGCTAATGAGGTCTCGCCTGAGGCTGTCCTGCGGCTCTACTCACAGTCGTCCGGTGGCGCCATGCGGGTGGCCCGTGCCTTTGAGAAGGGCATCCCTGTGTTTGGTACGCTGGTGGCTGGTGGCATCAGCTTTGGCACTGTCTACACCATGCTCCAGGGCTGTCTCAATGAGATGGCTGAGGATGCCCAGCGGGTCCGCATCAAAGCCCTTGAGGAGGATGAGCCCCAGACTGAGGTCAGCTTGGAGGCAGCTGGTGACAATGGTGTGGAAAAGCGGGGATCCAGGGAGGGAGGCTGCGAGGACGCCCCGCTCTCGACCCGCCGGAAGCTCGGCCTCCTTCTCAAGTACATTCTTGACAGCTGGAAGAAGCGTGACTTAGAAGAGAAATAAAAGTGCAGCTCCCAGCCCCTGCCTCACCCACAAACGAAGCCTTAACAAAACCAGCCAACTAACCAAAGAGCCGGTGTGGTGAATTGAGAGCTGCAGTTGCTGAGGGCGGAGTGTGGAGGGGGGATCTGGAGGGAGGGGCGAGAACTCACCATCTTGAGGGAGGCAGGTGGGCCCGAGTCCAAGAGGGATAGACCAAATGGGGATAGGAGTTGACCTTGGGGTGAGAGGTTCAAGGTATACATGGTGGGCCCAGGGCTGCTCGGTGGTGTCACTCTCCCTGGTCCCCAAGTGATCAAGGGGGATTTGTGTGGTGGGCAGCACAGCCTGGTTCCCAGACAGGAGCCAATCGTCAGTTCACGTGGGTGGTTGAGTGGCGATTGGGTCCTACTAAGGTGCTTTAGATTCACTCTTATGTCCCTTTCTGAGAACCCAAGTGTCCCAAAGGCTGCCTCTGGAGAGGCAGCCAATCGGGACCTGGGATTGGCACAATGGTGCCTAGCAACTGTGTGAAACAGGTGGGAAGAGCAGGTGTCCCGGGCCCGCTCTGCCACCTGCGAGTGATCATTGGTGGGAGTGAGGGAGAGAGGCTAGATGGCCGTGGGGCTCACCTCCATGTGGCCTGTGGTGAGAGGGCGAGCGTATGGTTCCATGAGCATCACAGAAGAGAGGAGGCCATAGGCTCAACTCCACGGCCCAGAATGAGTCTCGTTTCAGAAAGACTGCAGGTGTCTCTCTGAGTGTGAATATGCGTGGTAAGATTTCTGGTGTGTCTGTGACTGGGAGTAATCTTGTAAGTCTCTGTGATTTTTATGCCATGGGTCTAAGACTGTGAGTTGTTTGCTGAGTCTTTGTGTGGTTGTGTATGTGTGGCTGGCAGGGGTGTGTTTGCGTGCATATACTGGAATTGTGCTGGAAGGCTGTGGGTCTGAGAGTGAGAGCGACTGTGCATTGGGGTTTGTGAAGCTGCATGTGGCTGTGAGTGACAGGGGGTACATGCAACACAATGGGTGAGGGTATCTGTATCTGGCCCAAGTGTCCCTGCGAGACCAAATCCTAAGACCAAACTTACAAGGCGCCTTGCTCTGTGCTTGGCTCTTGGAGGGATGTGAAAGTGAATCATCATATACATCGTATACACCCTCATACCTGTCCAAGCCTAAACTCTTACCTGCTGAGTCAAGGATCACACATGTTTAAAAAATTAAAAGAACTACCAGACTGAGGTGTTTGGACAGGACAGGGGCTGCCCCAAGGGCCTCTGTGGGCTCAGACAAGGGTCAGGTAAGGATTGGATTTATGTGCAGGGAAGAGGGGGAGTTTCCACAGTATGGGCAAAGGGATGGCAGCCAGAACAGGGCAGGGCTAATGCTGGGAGCCAGTGAGTTTGCCTTGTGTAAAAATAAGAAAAACTGCCAAAGACAGAGGAGCTGGGAGGGCAGCAGCTTCCCTGAGGCTTGAGGGCCTTGAGGATGGGAGCTGATTCACCACCCAACACAGCTGGTTGGGCTAAGGGCCCAGAAATGTTTCAGTGAAGAACGCTTCCTCCTGGGCTTGGGATCCTGGGGGCAGCAGGCAGTATAACCCTGGCAGCACAAGATGAGAACTCACATCCAGGGCTCAAGGAACTCAGAGGGGCAGGGGGAAGATGGATGGGACTGGAAAAACTGGCCAATGACTGCGAGCGGTGGGGGAGATTCAGGGTCCTGGGAGGTGGAGGAGACTCACCTTCCAGCTACAGCAGCTGAGGAGCAGTGATATGACCTGGGTCTCCCTTGGGAGAGTCTCCTGGATGCCTGGCTGGGGTGGAGGGGAATGTAAGACAGCAGCCGTCTTAGGGGGAAACAGTAACCGGGATCTGAGTCCTCTCCCGGGCTTTGCGTCCTCTGCCATGTGGGGTTGAGGAAGGATGGAGTCCAGGATCCAGCCCATGTGGTTACATCTTGGGCAAACCCTCCAAGGTTCATGAAGGTCATAAGGCAGCTCTGGAGGCTATGTACAAGGCGGGTGACAGAGGGGACCAAGGCACACGGAGTTGGCCTCATCCCTAAGTGCTCACATATATTCCCGTGGATTTTTCCAGGACCGGTGATGGTTCTAGCCTCATTTGGAGGCCTCAAATTACCCCTGACTCTAGGGACAGTCCCTAAGAAGGTGGTCTGCTTTTACCTTTAGGATTAGAGGGTTCCCTTTGCTGAAGGGCTCCTGTGTTTTGCAAAAGGACTCCCCTTTTCTCGGGAGGCCTCTCCATTGACTACTTGGTGTTCACATGGGCATTTCTGCACCAAAGAGAGTATAGGTGATCATGGTAGAGAAGTCCCAGACCCCCAGATGCCCAAGACTGATGGTCCCTTCCAAATCCATGCTCCAGTCCAGCTCACGTCCCTCTTCCCTGTGGACCCTCAGACTTTATCCTAAACACAGGACTTCCTGGCCTCGCTGGGGCTGGTATGGAAAGGCCAGGAATATGACATGTGAAGGTCTCCCCTCTCCTCTTCACCCACCTCAGCCAACTGGTTCCCACATCCTGTCCCCATCCCCCATCCTGACCCCCTCAGCCCATGCCAGTTCAGGCCTCGCCCTCTCCTGCCACCTCTTGCCGCAGCCTCCTGCTTCCTCTCCCAGGTTCCCCATAAGGCCCCAGAAGGATCTTCCTAATGTCCACAGTGGCCCTCTCCCTTCCCTGCTCAAACCTTCCGTGGCTACTCTGAGATAAAACCAAGCTGCTCAGGCTGATGTTCCAGGTCCTTCCCAAGCTGGCCTCTGCCTGAACCTCACCAAGAGTAAAACCCTGAGTCTTCCTAAAACTGCAGAGCTGAGAAGATTCCAAGGAGTCGGCTCTCCATTTCACAGGTAAGAAGACTGACACCTTTATCCTGTCCCATCCCTTACAGAAGGGGGAAATAAAGGTTGCAGCAGAGATGTGACCTGCCCCATGTGACCCAGCAAGTCCCTGGCACAGTTGGGTCTAGACGTGATCGTGCAGTCCCAGGGTGTCTGCCCTGGCTGTCCCTGTCCATCATACTAGTGAGAACTCCAAGACAGGACAGGGCTTGACAAGGTGTGCACCACAGTTGAGCAGACGTAAGTAGTCAGAAGCTAGGCAGCACGGGTGCAATGGGCAAATGTCGCACAGATGCAGCAGACCCACTGGCCCTGTCTTTTCCTTCAGGTCTAGGACTGCAGCACCCAAAGAGGTCTTAGCACTTAGTGGGCACTCAACTGTGCAATGATCTGGAGGTTTTGTATGGCAAAAAGATCCAAGGGAGCTGGTCTATGTCCTGGCTCTGGGGCAGGCTGAAAGATATGTAGCAAGTGATTTTTACCTTTCTAAGCCTGTTTCCTACTCTGTAAAACAGGGACTTAATAAAACTATGCCTGGGGCCGGCCCGTGGCTCACTTGGGAGAGCGTGGTGCTGACAACACCAAGTCAAGGGTTAAGATCCCCTTACCGGTCATCTTTAAAAAAAATAAAATAGGGCCGCCCCGGTGGCGCACTGCTATAATGCGCCGCTTGGGAGTGTGGTGGCGCTCCCGCCGAGGGTTCGGATCCCACATACAGACCGGCCGCTCACTGGCTGAGCAAGGCATGGGAGCAACACCGAGGGTTGCGATCCCGTTGCCGGTCCTGGTCCGGTACGGGGGTGACACTGAAGGTTGCGATCTGTTGCCGGACGCGGAAAAAGACAAAAAGGAAAAATAAATAAATAAATAAAATAAAATAAAATTATGCATGTGGTTAGAATAGTGGCTGGCCCAGAGTAAATGTTAACTATAATCAGTGATGATGAGGGTTTCAGCTCTTTCATTGCCCTATATTATTGATAATTGTGCCTGGTGCATGGTAAATGCCAAAAATTTATTTAAGAGTTTGAATTCTAGAATCAGAAGACCTCAGTCCCATTCCCAACAACCAATGCACCAGCCGGCAGCCTCGGGCATGTTAAATCATCCCCAGTGCCAAATGAGGATAGTAAGTGAATCTCTTTTTCCAGGCTGTTGTGAGCCAGGAGTACCTGGGCAGTGATGAATAAAGTTAACTAAAATAAAGCATTTAGCTTGGCAAATTGTTACACTCTTAGTACTATTACTGGTGATGCCGCAAACGCTTTGGGCATTGTTGTGTTTTCTATTATTATGGTTTCTTTTAAATTTGGCGTTGAGGTTTCCCTCTGGAGAGTCAAGACAGCCACTCTCTAGGAGAGCCCTCACCAGGGGAGTTAGGTTCATGTGTGAGTCAGGGGAGACACAACAAGGAGGTGAAACCAAAATGCCTAGAAGAAATTTATTCCTCACAGGCTCCAGAGAGGTTAGAGGTGCCTGTGGAAGGGAGGTGACAGAAAGCTCAACCAGTGGGGGACAAAGTGAGTGAGCGAGAGAGACAGAGGTAGGGAGAGGACCTGTGGCCCTATGCCTTTATTAAGGTATGTGGACATTATCCCTTAGGCTTTCCTGTGGGAGTTGTGGACTGGCAATTGTAAATATATTTACATTGGCATGTAAATAAGCTCAAAGGGGGGAACTTATTTCTATGACTCTGATGTCGACCATTAGGTTTTGTCATAGTCAGCTGCTGTGGGAGGGTTGGGTTTGGGGTCAGTGAGAGGAGGAACGAGTGGGCTATGTCACAAACAACCGCAAGGTGAGGGGAAGTTTCGACTAGGCCAATGTGACGAGGTATGACCGGATTTCAAACAACTTATGCCTGAAAATGGATGCTGAGGCAGCAACTATATTAAATTTATGACAGTATCTAGATAGAGAGGGCAATAGAGAGGGAAACTCAGAGTGAAGATACTCCCTTACCTGTCTTGTTGAAGGCCACCAAGTTCTGAAGACAGAGAACTAGGATCAGGCAGCCCATGGCAAGCAAAGCCCAGCCAAGCCTCAGCCAGTTAAAGACACTAATGCTGTCACTGGAGGAGGCCAGGTCTCTAAAGGAAGCCTTCAAGACAGGGAACCTGCTGGCAATAGTTGCCAAGTTGCAGTCCACACTTCATTTTCTGGAGAATGTCAGGCTGGACACTGGCATTAATGGGGACAGGCTCAGGCAAGTTGACCTTTGTCAACACCATCCAGAGGCTGGGAGACAAAGACCCCAACTCAGCCTGCGTGGGTGTGGTGGAAATGACTGCGGACACATGCCATACCTGCACACCAAGTATCCAGAGTCATCATCTGGGACCTGCGGGGCACAGGCACTCCCACCTTCCAGGCTGACAAATATTTCCAGTGGGTGCTGCTGGACTGTTATGACTTCATCATTACATTAGAGCATTTAAACACCAACTATGCCCAGCTGGCTGGCAAGATCCTGCAGCAGGGCAAGCGCTTCTACTTCATCCACTCCAAGGTGGACACGAACTTTTTCCACCTCCTGCAGCTGTTCCTCCAGCACCTTCTCTGAGAATGTGCCCAGTCAGATCTGGAAAAGCTGTTGGCAGCAGCTAAAGGATCAGGTGCAAGCTTGTGTGGGATGGGGTGGGTGAATCCTTAAGGAATTTCCAACTCCTTCCCCTTCATCTTCCAGCTGAGGCTCAGACTAGGAAAAGGGGTCACTCAAGGTCACACTGCATTACTGAACTAGGTCCCACAGTGAAATGCTTACAGCTGCCATCTTCTGGGTTGGCACTTTTGTCAGTGGTGACATAGAACACTTGCATTAAGGAAAAAAGGGTATGTATTGGCTCATGCATTTGCAAAGTCATAATAGTGCAAATGCAATGCGCCCAATGCAGATCTGGCACCTGGGGCAACTAACAAGAGGGTTTGCCATAGCCAGGCTCCATCTTCATGAACTCAATTCATCACAACACCCCTGGGAAGTAGGTACAATATCACCTTATTTTACAGATTAAAAAACAGAAGCTCAGAGAGGTTTGGTAACGTGCCCAAGGCCACAGGTGGTAGGTGGCAATGCTGGGATCTGAACTCAGGCAGCCTGGCTCCAGACCTGACACTCTTAAAGCAATGTTCTGTGCTCATGGCAAGCGCTTGAGCCCAGGCACCTGTCAGGACAACACAGTCTGCTCCAGTGTAGAAACTGAATGGTGGTCACGTTTTCTGCAGTGGTGGGTGTGAAGGATCCTGAAGTCTTCCTTATCTCCATGCTTGAATTGGGCAAGTGTGACTTCCACCTGCTGTAGGAGACAATAGTGAAGGAACTGGACAGCCTTGAACAGCAAGCATTGTTGGTCATGCCCAACATCTCACAGCCCATCCTAGAGAAGGCCTCCCTGCAGCAGCATATCTGGCTGTTGGCCACGGTGGCCTGAAGCATCAACCTGAGTCCCATGCTGGGCATAACAGTGTGGCGTGAGATCTGTACGCACTCATCCACTCCCTGGAAGGCTACCGTTGCAGCCTGACTCCCTTGTCAAGATGGCTGGGCAGATGGGCCAGCTTGGAGACAGTACATAGCCTATGAACCAAGGTCACCAAGGCACTGGTGGTGGAAATGCTTCCAGGCTAGGCTTCCAGAGGTGCCTCTGCTTTCACCCATCCTTCACCACCATATACCAAATGTGGCAGCCAAGGATGCACAGTGTGCTGATTCAGGCCTTCCTTGACAACTCCAGCCACAAGATCCCAGGTGTATCCAACCAGTAAATCTCAGCCCTGAGCCTAGGCCAACTGGAGGTGGCAGGGAAGGACTGGGAAGATGCAGTTCTCTGTCCCCAGGCTGTGTGGTATTGGGCGCTGGGGAGGAAGAAACTCAAGCTCTAACTCCCCTGGACTGAGCCCATGTGCTATCTTGTGCTTTTCCGCCCTGGGTCTTATGCCCTTCTCTGGCCATTGCCTCCACTTTCCCTCCTCTGGCAAATCCAGAGTCAACCAGTAGATAGACCCTCTAGGAAGCACTGGGTGGGAATGGGAATGGGGCTGGGAATGATGTCTTGACAAGACAGGGAGGAGCTCAGTTATCTAGCTGGAGGGGTCAGTTAGGAGGGTTTCTGCACAGATTGGGGCAGTCGGACAAAGGATTTAGAAGCATTTTTGTTAGAGGGCAGTGAATATCACAGCTCTGAAGGGCCTTCAGGATCAACTTACTGTTGGGATAATGGCCAGAGAGAGGAGGCTCCTAAGGTCAGTCAGGAAGTGACAGTGTCAGAGCCTGCTCTGGGTCTCACACCTTCCAGGCCTTAACTCCTCTCTGTAAAGACCTGCATGGACTCCCCACTTCTGGCCTGACCTCTGGCCTGCTGTTTTTCTTCACTGCCCTCTAACCCTCTCCAGTTGTGCTTTCTTCTTGAAAGGCACCAAGACACCAGTTATATGAACACCAGGACTGTATGGATATGCCTGAGAGGAGGAGGAAGCCAGCGAGACAAAGAAGTGACATGAGGGGTAGCGGATATACAGAGACCCAGCTGGCTGGACTGGAACTAACTGCTTTATTAAACAGTAAATTGGCAGGATTTGTTGGTAAGGACTACTTTGGGCAGCCAGACCAATTTGGAGACATACTTTGGGAAATACTGAACTAAGATTATGTACTGTATTTAACTGAGCAGATGAAGGTTGCTACTATATTGAACTGTATGGTGTATTTAACTGAATGCAGGCTCTGAATTAAAGGTAGGGACTGCTGTTTTTAAGCAAGAGTAGATGAGGTTTATAAGGGAAGGAAGACACCATTCTTAACCAACAGTAGGCACTGTCTCCAAGGATAAGGTATGATATTTGAACTAAGGGTAAGTACTATATTTAACTAAGGGCAAGTTCTATTTTTTAAACCAAATGTAGGCATTTATTTAACTAGGCATTTAACCCAAAGGTAGGTTAAATGAGCAGAAGACATGAGGGTAGTCACTGTATTTGGCTGAATAGTGTATTAATCTATTCAAAACGCACACAGAAGGGAGGCTTGATGCCATCCTGGGAAACAGAACAGTTCCTTCTGGGGGCTTCCTCCTTAGCAGAGACAGGTCTTCATCTGCTCCTGACAATTCTAAGACCCACAGTGGATGTGTCCCTGAGGGAAGTTCATTCAGGCTCCAATGGATGGCCAGGGATAATCTGCCCACAAGGGCCAGGTCCCACATCTGCCCTGCTTCCCAGGACAGCATGCTGAGTAAAAAGGAATAAGCAGAACACACAAACAGGCTTGCATGACTGTGTTTATTGGAACCTCCAGATCTGTTCCAATAGAGATCTCTCCAGACCCTGCCTCCCCTTACACGGAAGGGCTGGAGTCAGGGGAGAGGGGCCTGTTGCTCCTGTCCCTGAAAAGGGAGCTCAAGATAGAGCTTGGGCCTCCTGGTGACTGTTCAGACTCCTCCCATTGCTTGTCCCTGTGGGGACTTAGGATGAGCTGCCCCATCCCAGTTTGGGGGTGGGATCTCTTTCACCCCCTGAAAACCCCCAATTGAGGGTGGGGGGCTTAGCCCTGGACACCTCATGTTTCTGGGCGGAGAAGTTGCAATCCCTCGTCCATCAGACCTGCTGTCACTCTCCACCCCACTGCAGGAAGGACGTGCGTGCTCCCTCACCATCCACTGGGGACCCAGGAGGTTCCTATATGACATTCCTCCCCTTGACCTCAGGCCAGCAGGCGGCTGTACTCTGCCAGGGCAGAGGACTTTTTCACCCCATCCCAGATCCGGGCAGCATAGTGGAACCTGCAAGAGAAGGTCAACAGTTAGGGTTATCCTGGCTGGGGACCCACCCAGCTTAGCACCAGTCTTGGACAGGTGGGGAAACTGAAGCCCCATTTATGACCCAAAATGTGACTCTGACCCTCTTGGAGCCCAGACTCCTTGACCGAGATAAAGGGAAGATGCCAATACTGATGAGAGTTGGCCCTGCAGCCCTGCTTCTCCTACTACACCAGGTTAAGTAATAAAAAAAAAAAAATGGTGTTTGGGCTTGGACTAAGACTTCAAGTCCCCACCTCCAAGTCTAAACTTCTCTCACTCCACTCAGTGATGACTTCTGTGGGTAAGGGTTCTATCTCCACCTCTGCCAGAGTCTTGTGATGGTGGGAAACATCTAACAGCAGCTGCACAACCTTTTACCTCCCAAATTCTCCCCCTCCTCACTGGGACCTGGTTTAGACTAATGGGAAGAGCAGAGCTGGGGCTGAACACCAGCTCCACCCCACTTCTTCCCTTTGAGTCCTCAGTGGCTCCCTGCTGCTGTATTTGCATTCCTGACCCCTTCTGGTCACAGCCAACTGCAAAAAGACCCTAAAAGCCAAGTTAGAGAGGCGGTACCATGCCAAGCTATTTTTCTTTCAGATTTCTTTCTTTTCGAAGTAAGATGAGGCCGAACTGGACCTACTGGCTGTGGACTCTGGACACAGAAGTCATGTAAAGTAGGGGTTGGCGAGGTACCGCAGGGCCATGTGCGAGCAGAGGGAGAAAGCCAGCAGGTAGGGAAGGAGGAAAATGGAAGGGGACAATGAGATTGTGCTACCCAGTGAGAGCTGGAGAGTGCAGCTCCTGTGGTTCCTGTTGGCTTTCTGGTTCCTACCTCCTGTAGGGCTACATTTTCTGCACTCAGATCCTTGGAATAAATCTTCCTTAAGCTTAATTGAGCCCATTGGCACCTAGCAATCAAATGGCACCTATCCAAGCTGTGTGACTTTGCTATGTGACACACTTCTCTCCGAGCCTAAATTTCCGCACCAGTAAAATTGGTGACAAGACCTACACCCTGCTAGCTAATCAGGAGGATTCAAAGTCACATGAAGCAGCATGTTGCTTGGCATGGAGGAGGTGCTTACAGATGGTAGCAATCATCACTGTTCCAGAAAAGGAACTTGTGGTCTGGAGAGGAGCTTGATGAAGTCATGCCGCTCTCTGAGAGCCCTGTTGTGTCTGTATCAGGATGGGACACCTCAAATTGGCATCCTCTCCAAAGAGCTCTCTTACCAGTTCTTCTCAGTGAGGATTGTGTGTGATAGCTGTGGCCGGGCCATGGACATCACTTGGCTCCGGAGCTTGTTCACTAATGACTGGAAACTTGGGTGGCCACGGTACCCAGGCAGCAGGGAAAAGAGTGGGCTGGAACCGGGTCCTGAAAAGTTGGGGCAGGGAGGACAAGAGGGACAGACTGCCAGGAGAAGGTCTTCTTCCCAGTTAATAGCATCCTGGGCTTCAAGGAGCACCTCAGAGTTCAGCCCCAGCCCAGCTCCTTCTGTACTTTCACGACTCTGAAACATGCTCCTAAGAAAGGGTCCAAGCACGTTGGGGACATGCTAGAGTCTTCTCTCAGACCAGGTGAGTCCACGTTCCTCCCAGACCAAGGCAACCTGGGTCTCTCTGACCAAGCCAGGACCTGTCTCCCCGTGGACCAGATTCCCGTGAGGGGTAACTATACCTGCTCTTGGTGGGTTTTCATTCTCTGCTTCACTGTCCATGAAGGGCACTAGGAACAAGTTGACTTCAGAGTCCAGGAAGTCAGGTGGGAGCCCCGGGAAGACATTACACTGTAACATGGACAGAGTACCTGGAGAAGAAAATGCTTCAGCCTGCAGGTACCATGTTGTAGGTTTGGGGGGTGGAAGTAGTTGAGAGTTGAGCCAGGGTCAGGAGACTAGTCTGGGGGTCTCTGTCATGGAATTGGGTCAGGAGCTAGGAGGCCACTGGCCAGCTTGGGGGATAATTCGGGGAGCCTCACCCTTGTAACGCAAGTGGGAGTGGGCCATGAGCTGGTCGATCATTAGGTGCATTTGCCGCAGCTTCCGAGGACAGAAGTCCTCTCGGCGAGCTTTGTTCTGCAGAAAGACTGAGGATGGGAGGAGACAGGCCCTGTGAGGCAGACAGCACTTGGCCTCATGGACTCCCCTTTCTCACCTCAAAGACATGCCCTTTTACCCCTGAGTTCAGATCAGTGTAAATATTTACGTAATTTCACTTTAGCCTGAGGCCCTTTGCAGGGCAATGCAGGTAACCTAGAGGTGAGTCAGATCTGGTTTCTGCCCTTAAGAAGCCTCCAGTCTAATGAACAGACAGATGAGGAAGATGGCCACATAATCAGGAGCATCACAGGAGGAACAAGGGGCTTAGCAAGGCCAGGGGAGGTAAAGAACGTGCCTGGGGTGAGGGGTCATAAATGAACTAGATCTTTGTAGAAGAGAAGTAGAGCAGAAAAGGACACAGGCAAAGGAATGTCATGTGCCAAGGCCGGAAGAGGGAGAAAAGGTGGATGGGGGCCACTCAGTTTAGCCCAACACTCATTTCCTGAGCCTTGTGCTGGGAGATGCAAGGGACCCAGAAGCAGGCAGACCTGGGTCCTGTCTCATTCTGATCATGGAGCCAGACTGACTCAGAGGGTCATGCTCTTGGTGGCTAGGGTTGGACTGAAGCAGTGGGAATCTCAGAGGAAATAGCAGCTAATCCTTTTTGACTTCCCTCCTCACAACTTAGTGCTCCTCCCAGATCCTCATCCCTCCCCTTTCTTGCCATTTCCAGAGTGCTCCTGGCTTTCACACCCCGCCCCTATTCTTCCTCCTACTTCCCCTTCAGCCCCCAGAAAGCCTCTCACCAAGGTGGGGGTAGTACTCGGTGCCTTCATCGGAACCTGAGGAGCTGCTGGATTCATGGCTGGGGGACGGGGTGGAAGGCTTCACCATCTCTGCTGTCTGGAGGAACCTTGGGGTTGGGGGTGAGAGGCAGTTGCTCTTGCACTTGCATCCCATATCCCACAGCCTGGGAGAGGGGGCTCCCTTTGAGATTCTGATGAAAGCTACAGGCATGCTCAGAAAAATGCCACACACACCATGTTTCTCGCACAATTTTAGGGAACTCAGAGACAATCCTCTCAGACACCAATCCATGGATCTATGTCAACAGTACAAATTTGAGTTCATCCTATTTTTAAAAAATACTTTATTTTGTAGAACAGTTTTGGGTTCACACCAAAATTGGACAGAAAAAACAGAGAGTTCCCATATGTCTCCGGTCCCCACATATACATAGCCTCCCTCGCTGTCAATATCTCCCCCAGAGCAGTACATTTGTTACAAATGATAAATCTACATTGACACATCATTGCCCCAAGTCCATAGCTTACTACTAGTGTTCTCTTAGTGGTGTTCATTCTGTAGTTTTGGACAGTGTTTAATGACACGTATCCACCTTTATATCACCATACAGAGTAGTGTCACGGCCCTGAAAATCCTCTGTGCTCTACTTATTCATCCTTCCCTCCCTCCCTCCAACTCCTGGCAACCACCGATCTTTTTACTGTCTCCATAGTTTTGCCTTTTCCACAAGGTCATATAGTTGTAATCACACAGTATGCAGCCTTTCCAGACTGGCTTCTTTCATGTAATAATATGCACTTATTATTCTACATCTTTCATGGCTTGATAGCTATTTCTTGATGCACCACAGCTTCTTTACCCATTCACCTATTGAAAGACATCTTGGTTGTGTCCAAGTTTTGGAATTATTAATAGAGCTGCTATAAACATCTGTGTGCAGGTTTTTGTGTGGACATAAGTTTTCAGTTTATGCTATTTTTAAGTAGTTTTTTCAAATATGTAAAAGTAAATAAAACAAACCTGTTATCTAAGATAAGGGATAATGGGATCTGATAAAACGTGTGGATGTGTTCCTCAGAAACATACTGACTACAATTTCAAGGTGCTCGCTTACTGAGAAGCCCACCTGCAGACGACGGCTTAAACACAAGGCTCTGCCACATGCCAGCCCCTAAGCCAATACCCCCAACAGAAAGTAAACTCCACGAGGGCACTATGTTCGATATATTTGTTGTGTGAACAAATCCCAATGAACAATGGTAGAACAGGGTATTTCAGAATTAAGTCACTTAGATCTCGTCACAAGAACCAGCTCCACAGCAAGTCTTTTTTGCTCTTGGCCAGACCCACAGCTCACCCCCATCTCTAGTTATTAATACAAACAGTAAGCTCCCATTTATCAACTGATTACTATGTACCAGGTACTATGCTGAATGCTTTAAATTATTTAACTCGATCTGTACAAAAGAGTTTTACTGATGAGGAACTGAGGAGAGGAAATATACATGCCCAACAAGAGCTGGGATTCAAACCCCTGGCTGCCCGACTTTGGAGACATCTGCTTCCTAATCCCAGCTCTCCTCTCCCTGTGAGTTCCCATCCCTTCCTTCTGCCTGGACCTTGTGCCCAGAGCTGCTGTCCCACTTCCCACACTCCTAGCTGTCTCCTGGGGCCTGAGGCCAAGAGGAACATTTGCAGCCATAGATTCTGAGCCACTCTTATCTGGGGGCATTTGTGGAACCTGCCGCTGCTTCAGGCAGGGCTCCTGCCAGGTTCTGACTCCTTCTCTTTTCCTGCCTGCCAGGTACCAAAAGGACGGCACACATGCCTAGAGGAGATGGACAACAAAACTCCAAGGACCAGACAAGCCAGCTCCTTGTGCGACTCATTCAACAAATTTGTATTAAATGTCTACCTTGTGCCAGGTATTACGTAAGTACCCCAGGGACCCTGCCCTCCTGGGGCTTACACTCTAATGGGGGAGAGAAATCATAAGGAGATCTATAATATCCTGTCAGGAAGTGGTAAGTGCAATGAAGGAAAACACAGCAGGAAAGGTGGGGAGTGGGGGTTGGAGGGGAGGAGAGTACCTGGGGATGCTACGTTAGACAGTCAGAGAAGGCCTAAGGTTGACCTGAACAGCTTGAGGGAGTCTGAGAAGATCTGTGGGCAGTGTTTCTGGCTGAGCAATGAGGAGTGCAGAGGTCCTGAGCTGCAGGAGGAACAGCCATGAGGGCCACCTATGGCTTTAGTGGAGGGAATGAGGGAAAGCGGTGGGAGAGGCCAGCAAAGTGACCAGATGGTATGGGACTCTAAGCAAGCCATGTATGGAATGACTTTGGATTTTATTCTGATTGATGTGTAAAGTCAGCAGAGGGTTGTAAGTGTGTGTGCATGCATGCTTTCAGGTGGGGTTAGGTGGGGGTGACCCACTCCAGTTTACATTTTAAAAGGGTTCCTCTGGCTGCTGTGTGGAACCTGTGAGACCTTGGGCCATTGGCTCAGTCTCTGAGTCTCTGCCTCTTACCTCACTCTCCCCTTCTCCACTGTCCCCACCAGCTCCTCACCTGTAGAGACTGAGGTCTGTGAACCAGTCCTGGACGACAATCACCACATGGCAGACCGTGAAGAGGAAGGCAGCAATCTGGAGTGACTGAGGGTGGGCAGAAAGGGACAACAAAGTTGAGTGTCCCTTCTGCCCAGACTGGGGTCCCTGATCCTAGGACTCAGCTGAGGGGGAAGAAGGGCAAGGGCCTTAGAGCCTTTAAGCACCTACTGTGTACCCAGCACCATGCTGGCACTTCTTTTGCAGGCCATCCATATATCAGGCAAGGTAGGAATTAGCACTCCTATTTTATACAGTGAATGCTGAGGCTTAAAGAGGAGGGGGTAGAAAATGACTTGCCTGAGGGCACAGCCAGGAGTTGAGCCAGAAACTAAGTCAACAACACAGATCTAGCTCCCCATCACAGATCTTGAGAGGCTGGGGGTGGGGCTGTAAAGCCACACCCCTGGGCCTGGTTCAGCTCCCTCACCTGCATCTCAATGTAGGTGTGGGGAAGGTTGTACTCTGGAGGCAGTTTGCGGTCATTGTTGATGAGATGGTCCAAGATGGAGGGGCTCAGGATCGGCTGGGGCAAGGAAGAAAAAAGAGTGTCAGGGAAGGGGTTGGTCATGGCTACCCAAGTTCCACATGCTGAAGATAAGTACATTGCTTATCTCAGGACATAACAAGGTCAGAAATACAAGCTGGCACTTTCTAATTAGTACAATGCTGGTTAGCAAGAAAAGGCTAAAGAAAGAAATTTCAAAGCTGATACACTTGCCTCTAGAACCTTTACAAATCATCACTACTTTCAAGCATCTCATGCCCTAAAAGAAGAAATCTACTTGTGCTAATAAATTTAACATTTACTCGAATGAATCATGTCCCTTAAAAACTCCATTTATTGTTAGTTGTTTCATAAACTTTCAAAACTTTGGTAAGATAATTACTTAGGTCAAAAAATAATTAGCGTGAAAACTGGTAATTTAAAAATTGCATCAGTGTATATAAAATAATCAGTGATGAGCTCACCAAATCTTTCTTAAAGGAACACTGAATTTAAAAATGACGAGTGCTAAATTAGCCTGGTATTCTATTGACTTCTTACTGCAACGAGTGGAATTCTTTCAGAAAGGGGCCTTCACAACTGCTCACTTGCCAAAACTCCAAACATTGGGCAATGCTCTACTCCATCTTGTTTTGTTAACTTCCATTCTCCCCCTTACAGGCCTATGACCCAGCCTACAGCTAATTGTTTGTCTCCGGGTCCTGGCAGTCAATGCACAGGGCATGGCATATAGGGTTCATATTACATTTGCAAGTTTTCCACTCTGTGTGTCATCAATGCCCATGGTGACCAGAACTGTTCCATCAACTACAAGTGCTACTTATGAGCCAGGCCCTGTGCCCTAGCTGCTGTGATCCACAGAGTCAGAACCCTGCCCTGAAGAGCTCCATGCACGTGGGGGGTGGAAGCACACACTGTGGCAATGAGACTGGGCAAATCACATGCTGCAATGGGAGGTGCACATGGGCAACAATAGGCAACTCAGACAATGAGGAAGGCTCCTGAAAGGAGGCCACATCCGAGTGGAGTGTTCAGGGAGAAGGCATTAGCCAGGCAGTAAGGTAAGGGGAGAGACTAGCCTAATGATAATGATACCAAGAGTTAAGAGTATTTAGCACCTAATTCATGTGGGGTGCTGTCATTAGGACGTATTAACTCACTGAAACTTCACAAAAACCCTATGAGGCAGGCAATATTATTCTCCTCACTTAAGAAAACTGACTTGTGTAATGATACAATTTAAAAAAACTTAAAAAAAAACATGAAAACATCAAAAAAAGAAAGAAAACTGACTTGAACAAGGTTGGACAATTTGTTGATGGTTTCAAGTAAACAGATCTGGATGTGGGAAGTACAGAGAAGAGAGACCATGGCGAGGACTTGTGGTGTGTGTGTGGCAGTGGGCTGGTAACTACACCACAGAGGGTGAGGCTAGACAGTCTAAAAGAGTCAAGCCATACAACTCTGAAGGCCAGGCTAATGAATGTGGACTTTGAGAGCAAGGGAAAAGCTGAGGAAAGTGCCAGACAAATGCATGACAAGAGTTCTAATGACAGTGACGAGCCTGAGCACTAACCTCAGGCCAGATCCTGGCTAAGCACTTTGCCTGGATTGTTCCACTGAATTCTCGAAATTCCTAAGAGGCTGAATATAATTACCATCCCCATTCACAGGTGAAGAACTGAGGCTTAAGGGGGTTAAAACTTACTTAAAGTCACCAAGCTGGTAAGAATTAAAAGGCAGGATCTGAACACAGACCAGGGCCCAGACTTTTAAGCACTTTGGTAGAAGATCCTTTAGGCTACTGTGTAAAAGGGGAATGACAGACTTGACAAGGGGAAAACGTAAGACTTGACAAGAGACTAAGGGTAAAGAAAAGACACAACTTGCCCAAAGGCACCCAGCATGTCCATGGCTTGGCTGGAAGCATATGGAATCTATGCAGGGTTCTGACTTAAAAATATTCTGGGATGAGTCTGAATGCAGTATGCGGCAGGGTGGGGCAAGTGGCGAGCTGGCACCTGTGTGTCCAGGAAAACAATCCGCTCTTGGGTAATAAAGAAGTCGATGCCACTGGTCTGGTTGCCCCCTCGTTCCTTCATTTCAGCACTCTGGGCCCGGAAAACATACGCCCTGTGGAGAGGAGCAGGTTGGGGGTACATAAGAGCTCTGGTTCTCGGTCTTTGACACCTCCAAAGTATGACCTTGTGACATGAGCATGTGAGATGTGGTTCCCTGCCTGCCCACTGAGCCTTCCATCTGTGGCCCATGTCTGGGGGGAAGCCATGTTTTGCACCAAATGACTTCACTCCTACCTATAAGTAGATGCATTAGTTCAATTAATGAAGCCAGTAGACTGATGTGTTAAAGAGCATGGCCAGGTGTCAAATCCCAGCTCTGCCTCTTCCTGGCTGTATAGCTTTGGGCAAGTTCCTCAACCTCTTTCTTCTCAGTTTACTCATCTATAAAATGGGGATAACAATACTACCAAAACTCTTAAGATTACTGTGAAGTTAATATATATGTAAAGCCCTTAGAATAGTGTTTGATATACAGATATATATGGGTTAGCTATTAATTACCAAGTGTACCTCCTATATACCAGGCACTGGAGATACAGCTCTGAATGCCCTACACCCCCATGGTGAGAGGTAGCTTGGTGTCTTGGTTTGCATATCTTCCATCAGGTGAGTCTCCCTCATTTCTACCTGAGCTGTGTGCTGTGGATATAAGGGCAAAACAGGCAGAGCTGGACCTTACAAAATACACAAACGAAAAACAAAAACAAAAACAAAAAATCCAGCCCTGAACCTCTGAGTTCAACTTGGTGACTCTGTGACTTGGACAAAGTGATTTTACTTCTTTCAGTCTGTAAAATTAGGATAACAGTACCTAAACTCTGAAAGGGTGATTTCTGCCTCTCTGAGATGCTTAATGTGTTGTCTGACATGGAGCAGGCATCCTCCCACTTAACAAACACTATACTGAAAGCCTCTTATCTGCCAAATACCAGGATAAACAGTGAGCAAGAAAAAGTTTATGCTTCCATGGAGCTTCTGGTCTAGCTTACAAATCAACAGAATTCAGTAACTGTGGGTGTTAGAAAGGTGCGTAGCACTCCAAGTGGGGATAACTTAGTCAGTGGAGCTGGGAACGGCTGCCCTTAGGAGGGAAATGACATGGTGAGAGGGAGTTAATTGGACTGTGTGTGTGTGCGTGTGTGCATGTATGTATATGAGTATGTGTATGTATGCACAAGATGAACGCAGAGGAAGACTATTCCAGGCAGAAGACAGGTGACTTGTACAAGGAATCGAAAGCAGAAAGAATAGTAAAAGAAGAAAGAATGTGGGGGAGAGGTTAGGAGCAAGAAGAGGCTACATAGGCTCTTGTGGGGCATGGTAAGGAGCTGGCTACTTTGGTCTATGAGTCTGGAGAAGCCCCTGAAGAGATTTAAGAAGAGGAGTGATGGGATGAGATTTTGGTGTGAGAAGTTCCCCCTTGCTGCTCTGTGGTGAGGACTGTAGGGTGGAAAGAGCAGAGAAGGGCTTACAAGACCTAGTACCACAGGGCCTCCCTTTGCCTCTCTGACCTCATCTCCTACAACTCCCCTTCTTGCTTACTCTGCTCCAGTTCCTTGGCCTCCATACTATTCTGCACACATGCTGGGGAAGCTCCTACCTCAGAGACTTTACGTTTGCCATTCCCTCTCATTGAAATGCTCTACCTCCTCCAATTCTGTTCTCAAATGTTTCCCTTAGTGCGGCCTCCCCTGACCACCCTATTTGAAACTGTAGCTTTAGCCCCAACACTGCCTCCCTATAACTCCTCCTCCTGTTTTGCTATCTTCTAACATGCCAAATACTGTATTTATTTTGTTTACTATCTCCCCTATTAAAATATAAGCCCCATGAGGGTAGATTTTTTGTCAGTTTTGTATACTGTTGTATCTCCCAACAGCTATACAGTGCCTCACATAGTAAGCATTCAATAAATACTTGTTAAATTGAACTAAAGCAGGGTGACCAGATGAGAAGCTCTTGGCATCCTCCAGGGGAGATATTAATGGCTTAGACCAGAGAGGTGGGAATGAAGGAGAGGAGAAACAGATGAATTCTAAAGAGAATTAGGAGGTAAAATCTATGAGACCTGATGAAAAGAGTTGGTACAAAACCACAGGCTGACATGGCTCAAAAAAACAAGGTGGGCCAATAAGATTCTCTCTAGCTCAGGAGTCTGAACTGAGAGCCATGGGAAATTCTGCTAGTTGGGGGTGAAAGCCGAAATGGAAAGAATGATATCCAAGAGAGCTGGAGCTGTTCCAAAGTGGAGACAAGTTGGGGCCGGCCCGTGGCTCACTCAGGAGAGTGTGGTGCTGATAACACCAAGGCCACAGGTTCAGATCCCTATGTAGGGATTGGGCCAGTTAGCTCACTTGGGAGAGCGACAACACCAAGCCAACGGTTAAGGTCCCCTTACTGGTCATCTTTTAAAAAAAACCTTAATTGGGCCGGCCCGTGGCTCACTCAGGAGAGTGTGGTGCTGATAACACCAAGGCCATGGGTTCAGATCCCTATGTAGGGATTGGGCCAGTTAGCTCACTTGGGAGAGCGACAACACCAAGCCAACGGTTAAGGTCCCCTTACTGGTCATCTTTTAAAAAAAACCTTAATTGGGCCGGCCCGTGGCAAGTTGAGCTGAAGGCAAGAGTGAGCAAAGAAGTGGGGGAGAAGCTGATCTGGGAGAGAGGCAGAAACCTGGCAACTCCACTTCTACTGGATATACATCCTCATAATAGTGGTTCTTAATTTTTTCTGGGTCTCCATCAGCCCTCTCTGAGATCTGGTGAAAACTATGAACCCTTTCTCTAGAAAAAAAGCCTGACTACAGATGTGCATACAATTCTACATATATGAGGGTACTTCAAAAGATGCGTGGAAAAGTAGAATTAAGAGAATTGAATCTTTCCATGAACTTTTTGAAATACTCCTTTGTACTGTTAGGGGGTTCACAGATGCCCTAATGCCCATCTGTGGAATCCAGAGTAATATCACCTGCTTTATAAAAAACAAACCCCTGGGCCGGCCCGTGGCTCACTCGGGAGAGTGCGGTGCTGATAACACCAAGGCCCCGGGTTCGGATCCCATATAGGGATGGCCGGTTGGCTCACTGGCTGAGCGTGGTGCTGACAGCACCAAGTCAAGGGTTAAGATCCCCTTACCGGTCATCTTTAAAAAAAAATAAAAAATAAAAAACAAACCCCTATTTTTTTTTTTTAGGTAACTTGAATGAGTCTCTGTTCCTTACTACCCCAAGCTGCTACTACCCTTTCTCATCCACCATTTTGATTCTTCCTTACTTAGCTTGTATATCTCCCCCACTCCCTGTCTTTCTCCCTTTCCTTCTCTGCTCCTAGTTTCAGAGCCTATTTCTTAAACTCCCTCCTCTCCAAATTTCACTCCTATGACTTCACCCTTTATCTTCACAATCATATCCTATCCTTACTCAAGAATGTTGTTCAGGCCGGGAATCCTCATGTCTGGTCCTCCCCAGCCCAAAGGGGTAGAGCTATTTTTCAAAGGTGACCCAGCAGTACTGAGGCTGGTATAGAATCCCCTCCCTGTATCCAGATCTCTCTCCTCACTCTATTTCCCAGATCATATCAGCCACCATCCTGTGAGCATTTGCTCTGTGTCAGGTGCTCATTAAGTTTTGCCTTCTTGACCTAACTTCATCCTACAGAAACCCACTTGGACATGGGTTAATGAGAGGTGAAGTGACCTGCCCAAGGTCAACCCAAAGTCAAATAAGTAGCAGGACTGAGACTGAGGTGGGCCTAAGTCCAAAGCCTTAATGACTATATCATCCCACTTCCTGGCTGGGCTCTGTACTATTTCCTGGTGAGCTATATAGGGAGGGAGGGAGGGAAGAACAGGACTGGGTACTTTGGAGCTACACAGATTTAGTCCAGCCCATAATCATCCTCATCTAATAAAGACACTGAGACCTGGGGAGGGGAAGCAACTTCCCAAAGTCCTTTGAAAAACATAACTTGTAACAACCAGGCCTGCCCTCCCTAGGTAGGTGACCACCTCCCTCATGTACCCCTACATGATGCCCTGCTCACCTCTGGTCCTCCTCTGGAGTGTTGGCTGACAGTAATGACATGACCATGGACTTGCCTGTCCCCTGGAGTCCCAGGACACCAACCACCAACACATCGGTCTGATCCAACAGGTACTGTGGGAAGATGTAGGAAGATGACACTTATAAATGTCAGTTGCTAGGGCTGCAGTAAAATAGAAGACTTCAGACATCATTGTTGTTTGTCCACCTGCCTTACCAGATACAAAGATATAGTCCCAATCCCCTCAACTGGACAAAGGACCTCTGTCTGTGTTGTCGTGGGGTTATGTGTGGAATGTATGGGTGCAAAGAACAGCATCTGTGAGTTCTGAAGTAGGAAAGAGCCTGATGTGGTCAAGAAGCTAAAAGGAAGCCAATGTGGCTGGGACACAGTGGGAAAAGGGAAGTTTAATCTTGGGGAAGAGAAGGTGAGCGGTATAGGAATTGAAAGGCAGGTTGGAAAAGACAGGAATCGGTAACAGAAGGCTACTGGAGCAGACTCCTGGAAGGCTTCCTGCTTTAGGAAGCTTGGGAAAACATGGGGAAGCATGAGAAGGGAGTGGTGTGCAGGAAAGGAAGATTAGGCCATCCAGGCTCTTATCTGTAGGATTTAAGGGCCCTTCTGGAAATTCCTGAGACCTTCACCTCTGGGATACCAGCTCTGCTGTCCTTCACCACCAGGGGGCAGAAGAGACACTCCTCAAGGAAAACAGCTATGTACTGAAGTGTGGCTACTGCTCCTTACAATCACCTAGAGAGCTTTAGAAAAAGGGGGTAAAAAAAAATCGAATTCTAGGTCCAACCAGGGTTAAATATGCTTTAACACATTACAGAAAAATATCTAGAGCTGCCCTGATTAATATGGGAGGCATGGATCACATGTGGCTATTTAATTAAAATTAAACAAAACTGAAAATGACATTCTTTAGTCACGCTAGGCACATTTCAAGTGCTCAAGAACCACAGATGGGGATAGTGGCTACCATACTACATAGTGCAAATATAGAACATTTTCCTCCTTGCAGAAAATTCTACTTAGCGCTAAAGGGTACGGCCTGGAAACTGGCTTTTGTTTTTTTTTTTTGTTTTTTTTTAAAAAGGCTCCCCAGTTGATGTCAATGTGAGTGGACAGAGGCGGCAGGGGCCACGTGACAAATGTGCCTGGCATGTTGTCCTAATAAGTCCAGGCTTCTGGGGAAGGAGAGGGGACAACTCTGGGACAATCTGAGTAGGGGTGTGATATGACAGGTCTAGGGGAGATAAAGCAGAATAGGGGATATGTGGATTGGGAGACTGGAATTAGGTATGATGGTCTGGGAATGTGAGGTCTGAACAGGGGTTGCTAAGAGAGGGGGGGTGGCAGGGATCTCAAGGGAGTGACATTCAAAACAGTTAACACTGGGACAGCATGGGTTTTGACCAATTAGGACTGGAACAGGGTCCAGGGGACCCCTCTGCCATAGGATGGCACAGAAGATCCCAGGGCATCTGGAGTGGTAGTGAGAGTATCTCTACCAACCAGTATCAAAATATTTCCATATTTTAATAACCAGCATAGCTGAGCTAGTGAAACTCAGCCCTGGTTGTGTGAGAACTATCTGATCACCCCCTCTCACCACTGCAGTTGCTTGAAAGCTGTCCAGTCTGACGTTGCCTACCAAGAGCTGGAGGTAGGGGTGGAGGGACAGAGGGAATGGGGCCTGGGAAAGCTCAGGGCAGAGAGGGACCCCCGAATACCTCAATGGCACTGTCACACCAATTCATCTGGTCATCCACCAACTTGATGCTGTGCTTCATGCGCTCTGGGGGCAATAGTTTGGCCTGGCCCACAACAGCTGGAGATAGGAGAAAGCAGGAGACAGAAGATGCGGTGAGGGTCTGCGTGTGAGGGTGTGCCAGATCCCAACCCAATCCTGCCAAGTCCCAACTCACGGTCCATGGCTGATGGTGCGGCAGTGCCCATGCCTCGGTTCTGGATCTGGTACACAGGCTGTGTGGGCCTCTGCCCCTCCTTCTCCCCCTTGGGTGGTGCAGGGGCTGCAGGAGGTGGTGGGGCGGTGCCCTCAGGGGTAGAGGCACCTGTCATGGCCACAGGCCCTTTCCCTTCCTCCCGTGGCTTCATGAGGACAATGGGCTTCTCCAGAGGGGCTGGGGCAGGCGGGACAGCAGGGGCTGCTGGAGGTGGTGGCTGCTTTGACTATGGGGGTAAGTTTTCAGTCAATGGGGGATATCTTTTCCCTAATCAATCCCCTCCACCCTCCTTCTGAAGGTTCTTCCCTGCTCACACGCTCTGCTGGAGGTTTTGAGAGGATGATGGGGGTTTTCTGCATGACGGAAGTGCTTGTCTCTTCGCTGCCATCCTGTGGAGGGAGAGCAGTTACTCAGGAATGGCTCCCCTGGACACTCCAGATGGCCTTTATGTGCCAGTTACTATTCTAAATACCTTCTTCATATGTGAACTTCCTCAATCCTACCAACAACCCTGTGAGATAGGTACTATTACCCCCATTTTACAAATGAAGAAACTGAGGTAGATAGAAGTTAAGCAGCTTGCCCAAAATCACACAACCACGAGCAATGGAGCCAGCGTTTGAATCCAGACAGCCTGGCTCCATAACCACATAGTCAACCATTCTGTTCAGCTGCTTCTGCTAGACAACAATCAAAGTGGGAAGGAGCTAGGGTGCTGGAGCTAGACAGATCTGTGCTCAAACCTGGTTCTATTTCTTGCTGGCTGCTGAACTTGGATAAAGAACCACCCTCACTTATGCCTGTTTTCTCATCTGGCAAGTGGGAATAGGAATTCCTTCCTCTTAGGACTATCATGAGGATGAAATGGAGAGAGAACTTGTAACCTGTGCAGTGTGGCACCTGGCAGGTTCTCACTATCTGAGAGCTGCTGGTAGCATGATGTTCTTGATCACCTCTCCCCCTCAGCCCCACTCCTGCTCTAGTCAAGCTGGCAAACTGACTCCCACACCTTGCCCTCTTCATACTCCCCCAACTCAACTCACCCCCAATCTACTTAAAGGAGGGGAGAGATCTGAATTTGAGTCCTTTTCCTTCTCTGGTTCCTCAAGTAACCTTGGGAGACTCTTGACCCCTCACTGAGTCTGTTTCTTCACCCATACATTGAGAACACTTATTTAAATCCTGCTCATCTCACTAGCTTATGGTGAAGAACAAACAAAAGGATAATATGATGAAAGTGCTTTGGAAAGAGGAAAAGTTGAGGGAATAACTACAGGTGGGCTTCCAGAAGGCCAGGGAGGAATGGATGATTCCTAAGACCGAGGCTGTGAGGCGGAAAGATGATGGATAGACATATTCAGGAGGCAGAATATAATGTACAGTGCCTGACTAGTGCAAAGGGAGTGAGGGAGGGGAGAGGAAGGTACCCAGGATGAGGCCCAATAGGCTGTCACTGATATGAGGAGGAAAAATGGGAGGAGGAGGAGAAATGGTGGGAAGATAAGGAAGTCAGTGAGGGACATGGAGGATGTGAGAAGCCCATGGGTGAGTTAGGAGGCTGCTGAGGCGCAGGAACAAAGACAAGATCTCAGAGTTGCTCATCCAGGGACTAATGCTGACAGTGTAGAAAGATAGTAACATTCCTCAGAATGATGGACATGGAAGGAAAGACTACACATTCTCATTTATGCTGTGACCCAAGAGAAGGAACAAGAGCCCAGCTCACAGTGAATAAATTATTCTTCACTTTTGCAGTTTTATCGGCCACAAACTGGCCTCAACTGTTACCTTCTTCTACCCTATCAGACACCTCTGAGGAGGGCCCAGCCCTAGAAAACAACCCAGGGGGCAAGTTCTGGCAGTGAGTCAACTAAGCACATGAGAAGAGCAAGGCAGGGTCCGTGCACTCACCAAGGCCTCCTGATTCCCAGATCAAGTCACTCTCTATAGCAGGCAGAATGATGATGTGCTTGAGACTAAGCTGGATCTGGATCTGAGCCCTGGCCCCAAAGCTTATTGACTTTGTGACTTCGGGCAAATCCCTTCACATCTGAGACTCATTTCCTCATTAGTGAAAATTGGATCTATCACAGGTTCTACTTCATGGGGTAGGAAGGCCCAAAAGATGTAAAGCACTTAGCACAAGGCCAGCACACTGTATGCTGCTCAGTAAATAGAAATAGTTACTATGAGGGCCAGCCCATGGCTCACTTGGGAGAGTGTGGTGCTCATAACACCAAGGCCACGGGTTTGGATCCCTATATAGGGATAGCTGGTTGGCTCACTTGGGAGAGCATGGTGCTGACACCACCAAGTCAAGGGTTAGGATCCCCTTACTGGTCATCTTTAAAAAAAAAAAAAAAGAAAAGAAAAGAAAAGAAATAGTTACTACTGTTATTACACAACTCTTTAAAACATGAGCTAAACTCTCCAATGTCAATTTCACTCACAGTGAAACCCAAAATTCTTTCCAAAGCCTACCAGGTCCTACATGATCTGGCCCCAGTTACCTCTCTGACCTCATCTCCTATCACGCACCCTCATTCCTCATCCACTGCAGCAATACTAGCCTCCAGGCTATTCCTTGACCACACCAGACATAGGCCATTTCAGGGCCTTTGCACTTGCTGTATTCTGTCTAGAATGTTCTTCAACTCAGATTTTGACATGGCTTGTTCCCTGACCTCCTTCAGGTATCTGCTGAAGTCAGCTCTTCCGAGATACCTTCTCTGACCATGTCATCTAAAACAGCCCCCCTTTATCATTCTCCACCTTCCTACTTCATGAGGGCAGCCAGTTTTATTCACAAATATATCCCTAGCACCTAGATTACTTCCTGGTATGGTACATGGCAGGTGCTCAATAAACATTTGTGGAACAAATGGACATGTGAATGTGCTCTTGGGTCCAGACACTCACCCGTCTCTCTCTTTCCCATGGTGGAATATAGTCCCTCTCCCGACCACCAGGCCCAGAAAGATTCTGGGGGCCACCAGGGCCAGGTTCCTTCCACCGTCGCCGTCGCTCTATCCCATAGAGTCCAGGCTGACTGTGCCCAGACTCAGACATGGTTGCCTATGGAGGGAATAAGGGGATTTCAGGGTGAAAAGAGTCTCTTCCCACTCTACTTTGCTTATCCTGGACTATATGAAGGCACTTACTTTCAAAAGAGAGCTCTGTGGCTGTGGCAGCAATTGCCAGCTGGCTCCCAATATCCATTCTTAACTTCTTCCAAAAAAGTAAAACCCTAGGGCTGGTCTGTGGCTCACTTGGGAGAGTGTGGTGCTGATAACACCAAGGCCATGGGTTTGGATCGCTATGTAGGGATGGCCGGTTAGCTCACTTGGGAAAACGTGGTGCTGACAACAAGTAAAGGGTTAAGATCCCCTTACCGGTCATCTTTAAAAAAAATAAATAAATAAATAAAGTAAAACCCTCAGTTCTGAGCTAGGCTATCCAGAACACACTTGTTTGCAGTTAGGTGTGGCCATGTGACTAAGTACTTTCTGGCCAATTTTTTGCAGCTTTTGGAAACTTCCCTTCACAGATGCTGGCACATGCCTTTTGCCTTTTCCTCCTGCTGGCTGAAAGGAATGTGGGTGTGGAGGCTGGAACTCAAGCAGCCATCTTGGGCTGTGAGGCAAATTAATGGAAGGCAAGGTAAAGCCTTGGGGGGGCGGTGTCCCATATTAACCTTGAATTGCCTACCTCTGGAAGCAGTGAGAAACAAATACACTTCTATTTCTTACTTGTAGCCAAAACCATTCCCAACTACTGAAATGCTCCAACATAAATACAACTCACATGGGCCGGCCCGGTGGCGCACTGGATAGTGCGCCGCTTGGGAAGCGTGGCGGCGCTCCCGCCCAAGGGTTCGGATCCCACATACAGACCGGTTCCCGCTCACTGGCTGAGCGAGGTGCGGGGGCAACACCGAGGGTTGCAATCCCGTTGCCGGTCCCCGGTCCGGTACGGGGGCAACACTGAGGGTTGCGATCCGTTGCCGGACACGGAAAAAGACAAAAGACAAAAAAATAAAATAAAATAAAATAAATAAATAAATAAATAAATAAATACAACTCACAGGGCAGGTTCACACAAAAATGCGATATTCTCCTTCCCAAAATGCAGCAAGACATTTTCTAACAAATCATAATGTGATCCTGTCCAACAACTATTCTTGTTTTGTTTCTTTTGTGGCTGGCAGGCATGGGGATCTGAACCTGTGACATTGGTGTTATAAGGCTGCACTCTAACCAACTGAAGCTAACCCACCAGTCCAATGACAACTACTCTTTTGATCACCCATTCCAGGCATATGTGGGGAATGGGCTCCAACACCAAAGGGCCTATTTCCACCTGGTATCCCATGCCATTTGAGTATCCTTCTATTCCTGATGGTCTGCTATCCCTCACACTCTGAATTTTACCTCCTTTCAAGATTTCGTCAGTGTTTAATCTATTTAAGATGTTATACAATGTATGGCTCCCTACACTACCCACTCTCCACCATTTAGTATCTGTTCACAGGTCCCTAGTGAGTGTTTCCCCAGGTGGTTACACATCATCATTCTATGGAGGTCTTTTGAGTACTTAACTGTTTGCAGGATTCTATGGGGCTATCTGCTCTAGCTCAGAGGTCAGACTGGTAAATGGTGTCCTGCGGGCCAAATGTGGTCTGCCTTCTGTTTTTGTAAATACTGAGTTTTACTGGAACAAAGCTACATCCATCAATTTACAAACTGTCTACGGCCACGTTCTTGATACAATGGCAGAGCTGAGTAGTTGAGACAGAGACAGTATGGTCTGCAGAGCCTAAAATAATTACTTCCTGGCCCTTTAGGGAAAGTTTGCTGACCCTTGCTTAGCTCTTAAGTGCCTGTTAAATCACTCTATGAATCCTTCCCACCACCACCTCAGTACATAATGACACAAACAGGTCCCTGTGAAACTCTCCAGAACTGAAATATCTGTTTACAGGATGCAAGTGATTTTGACAGCCAGGCAAGGGCTTGCCTAGTTCCTCTCTCCCAGCCACAAACCGGGTTGAAAATTGCCTTCATCGACAGAGGACAAGGGCCTGTTTACAGGTGCTTATTGAAAATGATTCATTCTGCATTTAAATAACAGTTTACAGTCTCCGATGCAGATTCTCCCCAGAACTTGGGACTCCTCCCTCCTTCGCAATTGTGTTTACACATTATTCTCAACACCTCCCCAGAGCTTAAGTGTCCGTTTTCATGCCTCAACAGGGATTCTGCACCAGCACTAAAGTGTGGGTTTACATAACTATGAAGATCCTCTTCCCACGCAAGTAAGTGTCCACTTGTGTGTTATTCTAGGAACTTCCACAGTCTATTTAATAGCCCCTGTGGGAAGCTCCCCAGAACTTAAAAGTCCACCTACATGCAACTTGGGGACCCCCCCCCCCCCCCTGCCGTGTCCACGCTCCTTTGGAGATTCCCTCAGAACTTACAAAGCCAGTCAATTTAAGGGTATTTACAGGACTCCTATGGCGAACTCTCAGAAATTAAGATTCTAACTTACACATTCTTTGGCGGGGAGGGGGCTTCCTCAGTACTTAAACATCTCTTCACATCTCTTTGGGGATCTCCCAAAAATCTAAGTGTCTATTTGCAAATAACTTGGGGAAACCGTCCCATCTCCTATATGGGAGCCTCTCCCCGTAATTAGGCATCGGTTTACAAGTCTCTCAAGGGGAACCCAACAACTCAAGTTTCTATTTACACATTATTTGGAGAACCGCCCTAGTATTTAAGAATCTGTTTGTAGGCCCTCTACGAGGGTATTCCCGGAAATAGTTTCTCTTCATACGTTATTGGAGAGACCTCCCCAGTACTTTAGGGAAGGTTTGCAGGGTCTATGAGGATCTCCCAGAACTGAAGTTTCTATTTACACGTGTCGTTCCGCCCGCCCCCACCCCCGCCAACGCGGCACTGTTAAGCTGCCGTCACCTCCCTACTCAGTTCCGCACACCCGCCCAGCGTCCGTTTAACGGTCAAGGCGGGGGCGGGGCCTGGCGGCGCGCCCCGCCCCCAGCCAGTGCGCGGGCTTCACGCGGGCTCGCGGGTTCCTTACCTAAGGCGGCTGCTGATTGGTTCCTGGGGCTCGGCGCAACGCGCGCTCTCCCGTCACGAGCGTGGGGTGGGGGCGGGGAGGTTTCACCACAAGTCACCCGCCTGGAAATGGCGTTTGGAGGCCGGGAGCGTGGGAGGGGAAGAAAGAGAAAACGGGCACCCGCCACTCTGGAACCGGCTTCGGCGTCCCGGAAGCGGCACTTAAGGAACGCCAGCCCGAAAGAGGAAGAGAAGGAGGAGGAAATATCGCGGGTCCAAGCTTAGATCTGGTTTCGTAGCTGCTGGCTGTGCGCATGCGTGCGGGCTGGACTCGCGAGAGCTGAATGTGAGCGCCTAGCTGAACATGCGCTGAGGGAGGGAGTTGGCTTCAGCACGCATGCGGATTACAGAAGGAGGGGGGCGGGAGAGCGCCACGGCTCTGACTCAATGCGCGTGCGCGTCGGTGGAGGTCAGGGGAAATGGGTGGATAGTAGACAGAGGAGGGGAGGGCGGCTCCTGACGTTTCGGGTTCGAATCTCGCCTCTTCAGTGATATTGGCGAGATGCAGCGGGGGATGGAGCAGCTGGGAGGAATTTCAGTGTTGAGTGGCTGAGAACACATGAGTGAATCAGAACTGGCGTGTACCCTGGGCGAGATCCCGGTCTGTGGAGGGAGTCGGCTAGGGGACGAAATCACTTAGGAAAGGACCCAATCCAGTTGGACCTTGAAGGACAGCAGACAAGGGCACCACTCCAGGCGAAGGGAACAGCTGAGCAAAGGTGGCGAGGACCCCCTTGGACTCAGGGTTCCCCTAGGGTGGGAGGTGAGGCAGCAGAGGTGGGCAGATCAGATCCTAAAGGGCTTCAGTGTCATTTCTGTTGGGAGCAGAACTACGTTTTAAATACCTCGGGGTCGCGGTGGAAAAAGGGATGCAGTCGAGGGTCGGAATTGAAACGCCAGCGAGTGGAGCGCTGAAGAGGACTAGTGGCCGAGGGTGCGGCCTACGGGTAGCGCATGCGCAGTCGAAGGGATTTGGTGACTTAGCGCAGGTTGTTACCAAATGGGAAGATACAAAGGTGAATGGGGGCCGACCCGTGGCTCACTCGGGAGAGTGCGGCCTTGGGAGCGCCCTGGCGCTCCGCGGGTTCGGATCCTATATATAGGGATGGCCGGTGCGCTCACTGGCTGAGCGCGGTGCGGACGACACCAAGCCAAGGGTTGCGATCTCCTTACCGGTCACACACAAAAAAGTGAATGGGAAATATCCCGCTTTTTTTTTTTTTTTCAGAGAAGAGGGGGTGCGGCTGGCCGGTATGGGGATCCGAACCCTTGACCTCGGTGTTACAACATGGTGCTCTAAACAACTGAACTAACGGACTAGCCACATTTCCCACTTTTCACATGAAATCTTCTAAAGTGTTTTTAAAATTATATTTGAGGGGCCGGCCTGTGGCTCACTCGGGAGAGTGTGGTGCTGATAATACCAAGGCCACGGGTTCGGATCCCATATAGGGATGGCCGGTTTGCTCACTGGGTGAGCGTGGTGCTGACAACACCAAGTCAAGGGTTAAGATCCCCTTACCGGTCATCTTAAAAAAAAAAAAATTATATTTGAACAGGTAATACATATACAATTTAAGGTACACAAAAGTAAGTCCCAAACTCTGCTCCCCATTTTCTGTTCCTAAAGCACTGGTTCTCAGTTTCCTCCTGGAGCAGCTGTTACAGCAAAGCATTGGAGTTAAGAGCATGTATTGGGTTATATGAGTAGCAGCTGACCTTGGCTGAGTTCCTTAACACCCTGCCTCTTTGTCCCCTTTGTGAAATGGGATAGTCAGGAACAAATGTGCGAAAGTGCCTAGAACAGTGCCTGTTGCATAATAGTGAGACAGTAAGGCTAAGCCTGTGAACCAAATTGACTTTATTTTCCCTGCAAGGGACATTTTATTACTTTTCCACTCCTCAGTCGGTGAGATCCCCCGCCCAGGGCACATGATTACCCCATGATCGGCCCTGATGAAATAAACTGAGATAAGAGGGTGTTGGACTAGAGCTGACAGGCTCTTCAAACCTGTTGTACAGACTGGGTCACAGACCCTTCACATGCAGGTCGTGAGCTAGTAGTTGGGAAAGACCCCGGGAGCCATTAGCAGAGTTGACAGGTTCATTCCAACGCGAGCTAAGTCAGCAACAGCTCGTAGTAATGGCAGTAGCAGCCTCTCTGTAGCCTCTCCCACCCCAGGATTCCGCGGGCAGGGGGGCACTGTGGATCAGACCCATTCGTCCTTTATACTCAAGTCGATAATCCAGGACACCTGGGTGCGAGTCAGACAACCCAGGAACACCTGAGCAAACATGCACAATTATATCAGACAATAACCAAGAAACACCTGGGTGCATATTTATATCAAATGCTTGGCAAGATTCTGAATATCTGAGGGACCCTGACCATTTACCTTCACTTTCCATACAGAGGGGAACAGATATTCACTGACTTGCAAAACCCCTTCCCAAGGCTTGTAAGTTACAGATTAAATTTAAAACCACTGTAGGAATTCCTGCATGCACACAAAACTTCAAGGTGACTGCTACATTGACCTTCCTGGAGTGACGATGATGAACACCACTGCCATCTTGGACCTACTGAGCAGGTGCAAGAACCAAAGCCTTAACTGAGCATGTGCCCATGATGCAACCAGGAAGACAGAATGGACCACCTCCAGTGATGCTGGCTTGTACCTCTTAATTCCTTTCCATATAAAAGACTCAGAACAGCTCCCCTCGGGAGGCTAGCCTTACTGTAGCTACCCCACTTATGCATAAGTCTGTCTCCTCTTTTAATAAAGTGTTGCTTGCTTTACTGCTGGGTACATTGTTCATTTCTATGACTTTGGGACCCAAGAGCCTAATTCAGTAACAGCACTATGTGTTGCCATTATTTTGTGGTCTACGATGATGATAGTGGTTGATTCTGAGGTGCCCCATACCCTCCAAGCCTCATCCCTGCTGCCATTTTCCCAGCACCTGGTGCCAGGTAGAACCATTTCTCCAGGCTGCCACAGGCTAGGTGAAAACACTAATCATGTTAACAGACATGAGCTCTGTTTATGGATTTTCCAGAGAGATTGTGGGTGTCTAAGGGAGATATACATGACAAGCCATCTCTGTATTATGTCTGTCAGTGTCCATTTTTACATCTTCTCAGGCCACAACTATTTCTTATCTGAATTTCTCAACGCCAGACTACCCTCCATTGCTAGTTTCACAGGCAATCCTTAGAGGTTGAAATGACTTAAAAAGGGAAAAGAAGAGGCTTTGCATTGACCTTGCGTCCACCGTGTACCAGGTTCTGTGTTCCCTGCTTTATATACATCACTATGAACTACCCCTCCTTCCCCGTTTAACGGATACAGAAAATGAGTCTGAAAGAGAGAAGGCCCTTACCGAAGGCCCATAGCTAGGAAGCAGCAGGGCCTGGATTCAGACCCAAGCCTGTCTCACTCCAGGGTGAGCCCACAGTTTTTTCCTGGCACCAGGCAGCCTGCCTTGTGGTGAGTGAGTGGTACAGTCAGGCACCCAGAGAGCTACTTTTTCTCTCATGTTAGTGGCATGGTATGCTGTTGTATGGATACTTTAACAATTTCCCTATTGATGGACATTTAGACTGTTTCTGAACTTTTGCTCTTACAAACATTTGCTGCAAATATCCATGTACATCTGATTGCATGTATATGATAGTATTACCAGTAGAATATCTTGTTTGAAATTGAATTGCTGAGTGAAAGAGTATGTGATTGGAAATTTTGAGAGCCATTGTCAAATGAGCTATTCAACTCTTTATTCATTTCTCTGTTCATTTCATTCATTCTTATATTTAACGAATTACAGAACTATAGTTGTTTGCCAGACATGGGTGTAGGCCAGAGATCCTATAGTGAATAGGACAGAGCACTCGCCCTCCAGGAGGAGATATTCTAGTGGGGCAGATGACATCAGGTAAAAGATTCTTGGAAGAAAAGAAAATCAAGGATGGTAGGGAGGATTGGAGAGATATTGGTCAAAGGATACAAAATTTCAGTTAGGAGGAATAAGTTCAAGGGATCCATTGTACAGCATGGTGACTATAGTTAATAACAATGTACCATATACTTAAAAATTGCTAAAAGAATAGATTTTAATTGTTCTCACCACAAAAAAAGATAAGTATGTGAGGTAATGCGTTGTTAATTAGCTGGATGTAGCCATTCCACAGTACATATGTATATCAAAACATCATGTTGTATACCATAAATATGTGTAATTTTTATTTTTCAACTAAAAAATAAGAAAATAAAATCAAAAGAAAAGGAAATCAGGCTAAGGGAATTGAGAGTGACAGAGGTCACAGTGAGTGACAGCTGGTCAGGGAAGGCTGCTCTGAGGAGGTGACATTTGAGCAGAGAGTGAAAGAAGGTAAGGAAATGAGCCAGATAAAGATGCTGAAGAACAGTAATGAAAGACCCCGAGGTGGGAGTGGGCCTGACTGTTCAATGATCATCAAGGTGGCCAAAGTGGCTGAAGCAGAAAAATGGGAGGGGAAGAAGGGCAGGATAATTTAGGGATGGAGATGTAGACAAAGCCAGGTTACACAAGGTATTACAAGCCATGGTAAGGGTTTTGAGATTATTTCCAAGTGTAACTGGAAGGATGTAAACAAGGACCAGCATGTTCTGGTACATGTTTTGTAAAGATTTCTGTAGTGAACAACAAAAATTTATAGTGGTTGTAGGGGTGAAGGATATAGACAGATGCAGGTCAGGACTGTAGGGACAATTTTTTGAGAATGTGTTAGCTTTTTTGAATCGTGTCACTGTTGTCTATGCACAGACAAGTTAAATGAAAACAGTGCTGGTTGCTGTGAGGAGGATGGCCTGTTGTCCGGCAGGAGCGGAAACTGATTTTCTTGCTTGGGTGAGAGATGGTTGAGGCTCAGGAAGAAGGTGGTGCCGATAGATGATGTGAGAAAGGTCGAGAACTGGGATCTGTTTTGAAGGTAGAGCCGAGGGATTAAACGTGGAGTGTGAGAGGAAGCAAGAATCAGAAATGACGTAAAAGCTATCCTAGAGATCTATTGTACAACATGGTGACTATAATTTAGAATGTATTGTTATGAAAATTGCTAGAAGAGTAGATTTTAAGTGTTCTTACCACAAAAAAATAAATGTGAGGTAATGCATATGTTAACTAGCTTGATTTAGCCATTCTACAATGTATACGTGTGTCAAAATTTCATGATGTACATCATTAAAAAAAAAAAAGTCATCCTAAAGATTTATGGCCTGCCAACTGGATGAAGAGTGATGCTTTTTACAGGCGTGGGGAGTAGTCTTGATGGGTAATTGATGAGCTCTGGCTTCTTAACTTTGAGGTATACATTGGACATCAAGAAGTGACTGGGGGGCCGGCCCGGTGGCGCACTGCTACAGTGCGCCGCTTGGGAGCGTGGTGGCGCTCCCGCCAAGGGTTCAGATCCCACGTACAGACCGGTTCCCGCTCACTGGCTGAGCGAGGGGCGGGAGCAACACCGAGGGTTGCGATCCCGTTGCTGGTCCCGGTCCGGTACAGGGGCAACACTGAGGGTTGCGATCCGTTGCCGGACATGAAAAAAGACAAAAAGGAAAAAAAAAAAAGAAGTGACTGGAATTAGGGGGAGAAGGTGGGGTTTGGAGATAGAGGTTTTTTTTTTCCCTGACTTTTCATTACAGAATTTTAAAAACATGGACAAAGATATAATGGTATAAAGAACCCCACCTACCCATCGCCCAGAATTGATAATCATCTACATTTTACTTGTCTCGTTTTTTCTCTTTTCCCTTCCCACATATAAGCAACACTTTAAAAAAAAATTTGTTGTTTGAAGCAAATCACAGATGTCCTGTCATTTTATCAATAACTATACAAGTTTGCTAAATTTTGGAGCTGCTCATGCATAGAGGATATCTAAAGCCCTGAGATTTGCTGAGATCATGCAGGCCGAGGCGTTGGAAGGCACAGAGACCAGCGCCTGGGCCTCCCACATTTAGGGCTCAGGGATAGGAGCAGCATCCTGGAGAGGGCTGAGAGGGAGCAAGAACATCAGAGGAGGTGATTACCTGGAGCTAAGGGAACAAAGGGTTCCGAAGAGGTGATTGACTAGGGAGCAGAGATATGGGGCATAGCTGGAGGTGAACGTGGGCTCCACCACGAAGAAAAGGGCTTTTTTATCCCCCCAGTCTCTGTTATGGAAACTTCTCAATATCATAATACAGATTCTATAAGGAAAAGCTTATAAGTACTTATCATTCCAGATGTTTGGCAGTTTGGTAAATAGTGAACTTTAAGGATACTGTAGAATCTAAAATGCTTCCTAAAGTTCCAGCGGGATGTTTATACGATGAGAGAAATTACGGCATGTTTGCATGCTGGTTGGAGTGATAGAGGGAAAATGGATGAAGCTGGGTTCTTAGGGAGGTTAAGAGAGGCGTGGATGGGGCACAGGTGTAGAGGGGGTCAGACTTGAATTGAAGAAGAGCCAGTTTATCCTGGTAAAAGAAGGGGAAGTTTTACCATTTGACATCCCCTTCAAATTGTGAAAAGCACTCTCCTGTTTTTTATATGTTAGCAGCTATTCCAAACAGCATAAATGCTCAAAGCTGGTCTTTGGACTGCCAGTCTGGTTCAATGATTAGGATGATATGGCTTCCTTTATGGACCATAACAAAGAACTGGACAAATACTGGTGATGTTTGTCCTAAGTGGTTGGGGCAAGAGGGAGGGGAGAGCAGCGGGCAGTTACGACAAAGAATGTTTGGGAAGGAAAAGGAGCCCAATGGCTGGAGAAGCCAGGACAGTGAGGGGAAGGGAAGGGGAGAGGAGGAGGATGGAGCCAGATCTTGCAGAGTCCTCCAGGTGAGGCTTTTGGGTATATTGACAACATAGAACACTGTTCTACAGTGAAAAAGATGGGCAATGTGGATGAATCTCACAGCCATTATGCGGATCCCAAGGAGCATATATACACCAGGGCAGGCAGCAGGGTTCCTTTCAAAGTTCAGAGTTGGTCAAAAGAAATGAAGATGGAGGTCAGGATGGTGGTTACTGGGGATGGAGGAGGGTATTGGCTGGGAGGGACACAAGAGCTTTTAGGAGTCTGGAAATGTCTAACTTGATCTAGGTGGTGGCTACTCAAATGAATGCATTTGTAAAAATTCTTTGAGATATTAATTTGTCTTCTTTATATGAAATATGTTTCAGTTACAGAAAAAAAGATCTAGGCCTCGGAGCTAGACTTTGACAGGAGATGTGGGAGCCATGGAAGAGCTTTGAGCATGGGAAGGGCTGGGTCAGGTCTGGTGTTAGAAAGGTCCTCAAAGGGCAGTATGGGGCATGCATGAAGTCTTCTCATAGTGCAGGCAGTACCGAAATAGGAGAGGGAGGTATCCAGAATCACTATGAAACTGAGCCCCTGGAGGACAGAGCCTGCAGATTCATGTCTGCAGCCCAGCTCTTGGCTCAGGATCTTCAGGAAGTGATGATTTGGTGGTGGTGGTGTCAGGGGGTGGTTACAAAAACTGCCAGAAGGGGGGCATTTGGACCTGGGTCCCACACAGGAGGATGGGGGCAGGTAAGTTGGGACAGATCTAAGATGATTCAGAACATGGGATCTCTTGTGTGTTCTCTTAGTTTCTTTGTTGAAAGTCCGTTCTAACCAGTTCCGACCTTGTCTCAGCTGAAACCAACATGTGGTAGAAGATGAGGAGCTTTGGGCCATTCCAGGTATTCAGTGTGTTCATTCAGTGACATTCACTGAGGCGTTGGCATTGAAGACAGGATAGTGAACAAAAATGAAAATACAGTATAATGATCTCTCAGTGTCTGAATGGGCCAGTCAGTCAAGTGCTGGGGCTCTGGACCCAGGCTGCCTGGGTCACATCCTAGCTATCCCACCTCTTGCTATGGCTTTGGACAGTTTCTTAATCTCTCCACAATTTGGTTTCCCTATCTATAAAATGGGACCAATGGTGCCCACTTTGCCTCCTTTTGTGAGACCATTTATATAAAGGACTTAGCACAGTGCTTGACCTAATAAATATTATTATGATAGGGACAGGTTGATGGGGCCATGGGAGCTTCAGAGAGGGCTTCCTAGAGGAAGAGACATCTAAGCCATGGCCTAAAGGAGGAGTAGAAAGGAGTTTGCCAGCCGAAGGGGAGTGAGATGAGGAAAGAGCAGTCCCAGAAGAATGAGCTTGGCAGGGGATTTGGCAACACGGCTAGGAGGCCTTCCTGCAGGAGAATGGTGTTGGAGATGTCTTTGGAGGTGTCATCCAATTCCTTTCTTGAGCCCCCACCTTTGCTCCCCAGGTGGGCTGGCATCCAAAGGAAGGGCAGTATGTGCAGTGGGTGGTGAAGGCCGCAATTTAATCTCAGGGCTAATGGGCGAGGCTGGCTGTGGACTTTTAGGAAATCCAAAGATAGCTGAGCAGAAGAGGATGACTTGCAGCCTGGGCTTCCCCTCAAAGTGAGGGAAGTAAGGATGAATCATCTCCTCAAGCTGAAGTGAAGCTGCTGTCGGAAGTCAGACCAAGGCCACTCTGCCTCTGACTCACCTCAGGTGGGGCTGAGAGGGAGGGCTCAGCAGTGGGATGGGCTGGGTGTGAATCTGGGCCCTGCAGCTAGGATTCCTAGCTTACTGGCTGGGCCCGTGGACCAGCCTGGCTCCTCTTTTTTCTTTTCTCAAAAAGATGACCTGTAAGGGGATACTAACCCTTGACTTGGTGCCATCAGCACCACGCTCTCCCAAGTGAGCTAACCAGCCATCCCTATATAGGGATCCAAACCCGTGGCCTTGGTGTTATCAGCACCACACTCTCCTAAGTGAGCCCTAAGCCTGGCTCCTCTTGAAACCTATTTCTATCGCTGTAGAATGCGGTAGGGTGGGGCAAGGGAGTGGTTATGATGATTTATAAAAGCAGGGAGCACAGAGTTGGGCACACAGTAGGGCCTCTGTTAAGTGCCACCCCTCTTCCTTTTCCTCATCTGAGTCCTAGCAGACTCCTCCTGACCAGATGTGAAACAGGTCGTGGGATGGTTTGGGGCTCCTGTTAGTCTTTTGATGGGTGAGTTGTCATCTAGGTTCTGGTCAGGAATGCGGGGAGGCGGAGCAGCAAAAAAATTTTAAAAAAGAAAAAGGATAGCCACTTATTGTGTGTGATAATCAATAAAAATAATAAAAATGATTATCTCTCACGTACTTGGTTCTTACCAAATCCCCGACCCTCTGTACCACTCCTTGTTTTAATCCTCACAGCAATTCCATGGGGAGGTAGCCCCATTTTACAGGTGAGGTAAAATGTTCAGAGAGGTAAAGGCACTTTCCCAAGGTCCCACAGGAAGTGGATGGCAGAACGGGCATTTGGACCCTGATTTGTCTGAATTCAGAGTTCTTGCTTTTAGCCTCAGATCTGTGCAGGGGGTTGTTGAGGACTTCCCAGCCTACAGAGCTGGGAGGACGCTTTGGAGTAGCCTTTATTTTATAGACGGGAAACAGATTTAGACAGGGCAAGGACCTTCCACTGAATGGTCTGCCAGTTTGGAGTATAGATGTGTTTAGAAATAAACAGCAACTTCTTCTGGCTTTGTTTAACACTTCGTTTATTACAAAGTATAAGAGCAGAGACTGGTGAGCTGCACACTCTTCCTCCTTCCTCCCCACCAGATAGTCTCTGCAGCTCTAGAAAAGTCGTGTCCTCCTTGCTGTCCCACCAGGGGGCGCTGCTTCCTGCCTAGCCCCAGCCTCAGTCCTGGTGCCTTCAGCTTGTCCAGCAGCAACTGAATCTTCTCAGGATCCTAGCTAGACTCCAGGCCCCAAGTCCCTTCCTCCCCTGGGACCCAGAAGCCTGACCCCCAGGTGCCTCCACTTCTAACTGAAAGCTGGAGGTCATCTATAGCAGCACAGTGGAAATGTTTTTGATGAGGGTATGTGGGGTGGTGGTGACCATGTTCCCATTTGGGGTCTCAGTTGGGCCAAGGCTTCCCCCCTTTAGCCAGCAATGAGTCAAGCCATGCTGATGTGTGGCCCCCTTTGGTCCTTACACTTGAGGTATTTTATTCTCAGGGCTGAGTCAGGATTGGCAGGGAGGATGTCCTTGACCTCAGTCCTGGGGAAAGCAGGCTGGTTCTTCCTCCATGGATCCTGGACAGACAAAGAGAGGTTGATGGACAGGCAGACCAGAAAGCAGAGGGAGAGTGAGAGTGGGGACACACTGAGGCAGACAAACCAGTGGGCAGAGGTGGGAGGAAGAGGGTAGGCGTACCCCAGCACCAATAGACCAGGGTGCAGATGGGCATTGGGAGAGAGGCATAGATGGACAGAGCTAGAGAACATGCCTAGGAATAGGAAGAGAGAAACAGGCAGAGAACAAGCAGAGAAAGAGGGAGAAAGGTACTGAGGTTCAGTGAAGTGGAGACAGAATGAATGTCTCCTTCCTTCACTGCCAGTTCAGCCCTGAACTCAGAGCCCTTTCCTCCAGACAGAGCCAGAGCTGAAGAGAAAGGGTGGCCTTGTTTCCAGGGTCACACTTCCCACTCAAGTCCCAGCCCCCTCACCAGCTATGTGGTCTCCTGGCTGGATTCTGGAAGCTGCCGAGGCCCCAGGGCAGTGCTAAGCAGCTCAGTCAGGGCATCCAGCTTCCCTGCTAATGTGTCAATTCGCTTTTCCAGGGCCCGGTGTGAGCTGCTCAGACCCAGCTGCAAGTCACACAGGATCATGTGCATCTGAGTGGGAAGAGGGTGGGTATCAGAGGGCTGGGGTCAAAACTCCCCACTCCCCCAGGGTAAGGCAATGGAACCAACAGTGACTAAATCCTTACTGGCCCTTGAGGATTATCCTCAATAATAACTGTTAGCATTTATTAAACACCCACCAGATACTAACTTCTTGGCCAGGTGCTTTTCCTGTATGGTTTGAAATCCTAAAAGCTGTGAGAGTGGGAATTTTGTTCCTATCTTACAGCTGAGGAATCTGAAGCATGGGACAGTTAAATGACATGCCCAAGGCAGCCCCTAGAATAGGGCCTAGAATGCAGTAGGTGCTCATTAAATATTAGTGGATTTGATGATGCCTGACTCCAAAATCCATACAGTATAGCCCTTTTACTACATTCTCAAACTAGGATTCACAGCTTGACACTTGAGGGTTTGTGAGCCTTCTATGAAAATTCTTGAATTCTGTGTCTTTGGCTCAATAATTTTCGGAAATTATGACTGGCCCAGTCTGGCAGATCTGGGCCACCACCTCCTCACTGAGACCTGCCATGCAGTTTTAAGGCCTGCATTTGTGACTATGTTTACCATGGCATTGGTGCCAAGGGCCACTGTTTGAATTGTTGCAGACTAATAAGGAAAAGCAAAGGACACCAGATAAGCAAAAGGTGCTGTGAGCCAGGCCAAGGGAGCATGATGTCACTGTCCTTGAGCACTGGCAGAATCAAGAGTCTCAGCAGAAGGGAGTGGGCAAGCTGAGTCTTGTCTCGGCCAGGCAAGCTTGCCCAGCATGGAAGCCCCTGTGGTCCTGGGCACCCCCTTCACAGTAGCAGCAGAGATGGAGTTTTCCTGAAACAATGTCACCCGTGTCCATGTCAGTGTTGTTTATTTGAATTTTATTGGTTTTGCCATCTATGTTTGACCTTGGTGTGTAAATTTGCTTTGGTTTTATTGTATAAGAGTTGTAGCTGGAAGGAATTTTATATCCGTCCACATGTAAGTAACTTGAAAATAAAGATAACTTAAAATCAAATACTGAGATTCTTTGTACAATTTCTTTTAAGTTTAAAAGAGATCTGCACTTTGAGTGTAAGAAACTCTATATTGCATCATTCTTTCTTTACTTCCTTCATTCAACCATAAACCTTTACTGAGTAACTTTGTGTGCCAGGCCCTTGCTAAGGTTCCTTATTCTAGGGCCAGATTTCCTTGCCAGCCACCTCAACCTCCCCCTTCTTCCAAACCTCCTCCCATGGGATCCCAGTACTTTGGAGATGTCCACCATGGAGTTCACTTGTTCCCGCAGCTTTCGGTGTTTCAGACGCACCTGGCGGAACCTGTGGGAAGATATGGGGGATCAGTTCTCATACAAACCTGGTCCCTAGATGTGGCCCTAGCTTGGGCTGGGGAGGAGAGAAGAGACCAACACAGACACACTACAAAGAGGAAAAGTTGCCTAGGAGCTGAAGGGATGGGAGGGGGTGACTGCACCCATAAGCCCCATCCTCAGACACTCTGAGACATGCACAGATAAACCAGCATAGACACATAGAGCCACGGTCCAATCCAGGTGAACAGCTGTTCATTGAAACCATACATGGTGCCCTGACCTGAACAGCCATGGTCATGCACACACACACAAGTTGTGCACAGAGATGATGTGGACATGGGCACACACAGATGCATGCGCACACATGCAGAGTGGCCCTCACGTGTTGATTGCGGCCAGCAGCCTGCGCTGATGCTTGCGGGCAGCTCCGGAGTCCTTCCTGCGCGTGTGTTTGTAGAACATCCAGGCCTCCTGCAGTACTCGGGCAGCTGACTCCTTCATCTGGGGTGGGTGGCACAGTGTCAGTGGAGATAGACCCCTAGGGCTCTGGGAGGAGGAGCCTGGGGGCCTGGACTCCTGGATCCTGGGAGAGGAGCAGGCTGGGGCCTGGACTCCTGGCTTTTGGAGGAGGGGTGTATTCTGTGTGCCATATGCCCATCCTCACCTCTTTGGCATACTGGATGTCCATCATGAAGTTGTGTACGTGCTTCTCTGCCTTGTTAAACTCCAGCTTCCGCGCTACCACAGCCACCAGCAGGGCTGTGCAGCAGACCCCCTGTGGGCACAGCAGGTGCTGTGGCATGAGGCTGCGGGGCTCTGTGGGCCAGCCTTTTGCCACCAACTCTATCTTTGAACCCTCCCAACAGCCACCGAAGGCAGCTACAACCATCCCCATTTGACAGACAAGCAAACAGACTCAGAAAGGAGAACCAAGGTCCTACAGCTCAGGGTGGTGGAGCTGAGATCAGAAAGCACATGTCTTTCCAAATTCTATGGTGGTATTCCCTCCATCAGAATGGCCTCCTTCATCAAAAATATAATTGGAGGAGAGAGAGGAAAGCTGGTTCTGGGTAGGGGCAGACCTCTGATTCGCTTCCTTCTCACTGCTCATACCTAGCTGGCCATTAGGTCATGGAGGGTGTCTCTCACCTTCCTCCCACCCCCACAGCCTCTTCCCAGCTCTGGCCCTGTCCTCTCCCTCCTGGACCACCTCCAGCATCCCACTCACCTTACCTTGACCCCAGAGAGACCCGACACCCTGTTATGACCCTGCCATTTTCATTCTAATCTCCTTCTAGGTTCCCACTACCTTCCAAGGTCTAGGACTCACTCCCAGACAACTCATAGCCCTGGCTGCATTCTGCCTCATCCGCCTGAGCACTTTGTCTGAACATTCATTCTCCTCCCTTTCTTCTGCCAAGTCTCCTGGTTCTTGAAGAACCTCGAAGGCCCTGTCAAATCTCAACTGCTCTGTGGCACCCGCTCACTTTTCCTTGAGTTAGAATGAATACTCCTCTGAAGCTTCCCCCACCCTATATGTTTCAGCTCTCGATCACTCAGAACAATTTACTGGTCACATACATTGGCCCCAAGGGCTGCCTGGGTTCCCAGCCCAGGTCTGATCAAGTTATTTAATCTCTCAGTTATTTAATTTCTCATCTGTAAAACAGGCATGCCGTCACAGTGTTATTCTGTGGATTCCATCAGTTAACACCTAGAAAGTGTTTATATATATAAATTTTTTGGCAGCTGGATGGTACGGGATCCGAACCCATGACCTTGGTGTTATAAAGCTGCACTCAAGCCAACTGAGTTAACTGGCCAGCCCAGGACAGTGTTTAGAGCAGAGACCAGCACAGAGTATGTGCTCAATAAATGTAAAGTGATTATTATTCCATTGCACCATGGAACTTCTCAGCCAAAAGTGGGCTGTGAGCTCTGGTGCACATTGCCTTATCTTTCAAGATGTTCGTTTCTCCTGTCAAATGAGGGAGAAGGTCACAGGCAGCTTTAAGGGTCCCTGGACCTATGGGAGTGTTTTCCTGGCCTCTCTTCCCTTGTCTCAAAGACTCACCATTATGGGCGATTATATTTCCCTGTCACCCCATCCATCACCTGTGGATTCAGGGCTTAGGGATTCAACACATCCCTCTTGGGACAACATCAGGGCTAGGGACTGATGGCTTAGTCCCTGAGGGTAAGAGCAACTAGATCTTGTGGGAAGGTGAGGGCCAAGGCATAAGACGCTGGGGCCTGGAGGGCGATAGGAACTGGGTGAGTGGAACTGGATAACTGGGTCTATGGAGGGAAGGAGATGGACATCTGGATTCAGGAAGAGGCCGCTGTGGGGAGGAGGCTTGATTCGGGGGCTGGGAAGCCTCTGTTTCATCATTGAGGACACAGGAGCTGGGGTTGGAGCAGCTGGATGCCTGAGACCAGTTACAATAACAGTGCCCCCAGCCCCGTTTACTAAGCACTGCCTATGTGCTGGACACTGTTTGAAGCCCTTTACATGGTTGAATTCATTTAACGATCTCAGCAATGCCACGAGGAGTATACTAGTATTGGCATCCTTTTTTATAGATGAGGAAATTGATGCCCAGAGAGATTACATGGCTTGCCCAAGGACCCCAGCTAGGAAGTGGCAGAAGCAAGGTTTGAACCCAGGTAGCCTGGCCCCACAGGCATGCTCTTGATGACTACACTGTACCCTTGATGGAGGATGGAAGACAGAATTCTTGGGTTCTGCTGGAGCCTGGAGCTGGAAAACCAGGTGCCTGAGTCCTAGACAACTTAGAAGGTGGAGCAAAAGATGCCTGAGTTTTGTTTTTTTGTTTTTTTTTTTTTAAAGATGACCGGTAAGGGGATCTTAACTCTTGACTTGGTGTTGTCAGCACCACGCTCACCCAGTGAGCAAAGCGGCCATCCCTATATGGGATCCGAACCCGTGGCCTTGGTGTTATCAGCACCGCACTCTCCCGAGTGAGCCACGGGCTGGCCCCGATGCCTGAGTCTTGATGGGGCTGGGAACTAGATTCCTGGGTTCTGGGACAAAATGGGGCTGGGATGTCAGGGGTCTGGGTCCCTGAGGAGGATAAGGGCTAGGATACTAGGTTCTGGAGAGAGAAAAGACAAAGGGGCTGGATTCCTTGGTCTTAAAAGGAAATGGTACTGGGTGTCTGAGTGCTGAAGAAGGAATAGGACTGTGGGGGTGCAGACACCCAAGTTTTTCAGAGGGTGTTCCTGAAAGCCTGTGTTGGCTCCATGGTTTCCTGGGGCCCAGAGGATGAGCAGTTTGGGATAGGGGTAGGGTCCCTGACGGCTGTACTCACCATGACTCCAGTGCAGAGGCAGACAATCTTGCCCCACATGGTGCCCGGCACCACGTCCCCATAGCCGATGGTCAGGAACGTGATGGGAATCAGCCACAGAGTGTCTGAAAGGTGTCCAGTGGCATTGACAGCCTGCCTACAGGGAAGAGTGCGTGAGTCTGAGACTCCACCTTGGAGATTCCTATCACATTTGCCACTCTCTGCTCCCAATGCACACCTGTAGTCTCAAGAAGTACTAGATACAGAGCCAATAAGTTCTGGGCTTTGGAAAGCCTGCCTGGCCTCTTCTCTGCTGTGTGACCTGGCAAGATGCTCAGCCACTGTGGGCTGTGGGACTTGAACCTGGGTCTGGCGAATTCCAGAGCCTGTGTGGTTTCAGCTAGGCTACTGGGCTGCCACATTTAAAGTGTGTGATTGAGGGTTTAGGAGCTGAAACCCAGCCCAAAATTCACTTGTCAGACCCTGGCAGGGGGCTGTGTCAACCCAGAGGAAGGGGCGTCTTTTTCTAATTTCCACAAAGATGCTGTATGGCCTTGAAGTAGTCCTATCAGAAGTGAAAAGATGGAACTCTAAAAAGCCTTGGCAGGACTCTGCCCTCCTTGCCCCTCCCTTCATAGAAGGGGATATTTACATCCAGCCATGGAAGGGATAAAAAAATAGATTTGTCTAACTTTGCCCACAGGCCCCTTGCATCAAAATCATCAGGGAAAGCTTCATTCATGAGAGCCCCAGACACCTCAGACTTACTAAATCAGAGTTTCCGGGGGTGGGAATGGAATCTGCTCTGTTAGCAAGCCCCACGCCCCCGTTCTCAAGTACAATCAAGTTTGAGGACTCCTGCCTTGGGATTTTGAACTTTGACTTCCTCCCCATTCTCCCATTTTTAAGAGGAGAAACATGATGGGGGGATCACTCATTAATCCTAATTCTGACTGATTTCTCAGTTGGGAAAACTAAGACCCTGGGAAGTAAAGGAGTTTAAAATCATGAAACAATAGAATTGCCAGTGAGACTTTAAAGATGGTAGAATTTGACACACATTTTGTAAATGAGAAAACTGAGGCTCAGGGAGGAGAGATCTACGGCCAAATCTTCTCATTTTCCACCTCCTCTCAAGAATGTTTTGTCAGATGCACTAAACTAGAAGTTCTTAAACTTGGATGGGTGTCACAATCACCAGGAGGTCTTGTTAAAACAGATTGCCGGGCCCCATTCCCCAGGATTTTGGATTTGGCAAGTATGGGGCCTGAATATGCATTTGCAGCAAGTTCCCAGGCAATGCTGCTGGTCCTGGAGCCACACCTTGAGAGCCACTGGCTAAATTTACTCCCAATTTCTTTCTCTGTAGGATAGAAATTGAGGCTCTGAAAGGGTATGGGCCCCACATCAGGTCGCACAGTCTCCAGCTGGCAGCCTGGAATCTGGTCCCAATTCTCTGCAGGGAATTCTTTTCCAGATCAGTTCCAAATCACCCCTTTGCCAGGGTCACAACAAGCAGCTACTGTGCCTCTGTGCTAAGTTGGAAAAGGTGTCCCTTCTTCCAAGCCAGATGCAACCCTTAGCCAGGTCCCAGAGCCTGGATTTGGAGACTGAACAGATGCCTGGAAACCTGAAGCAGGAGAGGTCCGGAGACACAAGGGAAGGGCTTGCGAAGGTCTGTGTGTGTATCTGGGAAGACCTGACGGCTGCATGTAGAGGAATGCTTGGGGCTGGCCTGTTGGTTCCTCCAGCCCCGGAGGATGAGGGTGTGGGCAAACAGCCAGGAAGAGAAGGGTGGAAAGTGTGAGCTTTCTCCACTGTTTGGCGCCAGGGGCCCTCAACCGTGCAGGTACCACCGTACAGGGCAGCAGTGGCTGTGGCTCAGGTGCTCCAGGTACCCCCGCGACCCCATCTGCCCCTAGTAACCTCACCTCTCGGCCACGGTCAGCACCCAGGCCGTGGTGAGCCAGAGGCCAAGCGTGAGGCAGAGCAGCAGGCGGCCAGGGTGCGTGTTCATGTACAGCTTGGCCACGAACCAGTGGCGGAAGCGGACCTGGTTGAGAGCGCCTATGCTGCGGTAGGATGCGTTGAGCAGGACGCCGCTGCGCAGGAGCACGGCGCGGGGCACCAGGTAGAGGCGCAGCAGCATGGCCAGGGACAGCAGCGCCTCCCCCTGGCTCAGGAAGCTCGGCCAGGGCTGCGTCGCCCCCGAACCCTGCGCGCACGGTGGGCCCAGCCCTGGTGCCGGGTGCAGCCCGCACACCGCCAGCTCCAGCAAGATCTGTGCCGCCTGCCGCCGGGTCAGCGCCACGCGCCAGTCCCGGAGCCCGTTGTCGGTCATGAACAGCTGCGGGGAAGGAGCCGAGCAGGGAGGCGGGTCAGGTGCAGGTCAGGCGGCTGCCCGCCCGCCTGCGCCCGGAGATAAGGGGGCGCACCCGTCCGGCCCCGGGAGGGAGATAGCGCAGGGCTGTGGGGCTGGGGAGGGCTGGGAAAGGGGCGGGCAGGACCCGAGGAAATCATCGCTCCACTTTCTCCCCTCTCACACCCCCTAGTTTCAGCCTACTTCCAGAACTTTCAGTCCGTGAACACTTATTGAACGCCTAGTCTACGGTGTGCCCGGCATTGTTCTATGTGCCGAGCATAGAGAAGAACAAAGCAGGTAAACCCCTGCCTCCCTGGAGCTTACACCCCACATCCCTGGAGCCTTCTCCTGCTCCTGTTTCTGGGGACACTTGTTAACTGTAACAGCAGTAACATCAGCAATAACAATGGCCAGCTTTATTGGGCACTTTGGAGGTGCCAGGCACTGCTTTATCCCCTTGTTTGTGACTCAGTGAATGCTCACAACACAGTGAGATTGATATTATTATTGCTCCCATTTTATAGGTGGGGAAACTGAGGCCCAAGTCTCTCAGGTGGGCAGTGGCATAGCTGGGCTACAAACCCAGACCACTTAACTGCTCTATGACTGTTATTAACGATAATGATAATGTGCATTTTTTACTGAATTCCTTTAATGTGCCAGGCACTGCACGGGGCATTATTATGCATGGCCAATAGTCCCCACTATACTCAAAGGTATGGGAAGAGGGAGGCAGGGAAAGAAGAGTGGGACAACAGGATCTGGGGAGACGGGCGATGGGATGTGTCAGGGTGAGATGGCATTGGAGATATGGGTGGGAAGAGTTCCTGGGTCTGGAGGCTACTGACAGAACTGGGGAGGTCAGGAGTGGGCAGTAGCTGGGACTTTAGGCTGCTTGGTACTGGACTAGGTGGAGACACAGTGATGGAGGACAGAGATCTGGGAGATCGGGCCTGGAGTGAGGCTGCCTGGGGGCAGAGTGGACAGAGGCCCAGGGTGCAGAGGTGGGGAAGCTGGGGAGCTGGAAGGGCAAGAACTCTTAGCACCGCTGAGTGTGCAAGGGGGGAGGGGGTGCAGGTGGAGGAAGGGCCGGGGCCACTCCAGGAGGTTTTGTCTGTCTGTCTGTGGTTCATCCCATCCCAACGGGTGAGGGTGTGGATGCAGCTCAGGGTGGAGGAACATCATTACTCAGATCAGGAGGTGGAAGAGGATGGAAAGTGTGAGCTGACAGGGCGTGGTGGGGGTTGGGGGGAGGAAGGCTCAGGGGTGGGGCGTCGCCTACCTGGACCTCTTTGGCGTGAAAGGCTGTGATAAGGCAAAGGAGCAAGATGGTGGAAGTGCTGATCATGCATTTAACGAGGAACAAGTAGAGCGCCCACTGTCAGGAGGGATAGAAAAAGGGGATGAGATCCCAGGTCTCCACCTGGTCAGTCCCTCTACCTTCCTCCAAAAGTACCATCCCTTCTCGATTCCCAGTTTCCCAGCCTCCTCCACCCACCCTCCCAACCCCCACCACCCAGACCAGTCCCTCCCGATATCTTGGTTCTGGAGAAGTCTCAAGCCATCATCTGGTCCCCAGGGAGGGTGCTCTCTTCCTTCCCAAATGGAAAACCCTGTCCAGGTGCTGGTGTCCACTTTCCTCCTTGGCTCTTCTCCCTTGACCCATACCTCTGAAACTCACATTCCTTCTTATTCCCCTGTCCTGTTCCCCATTAAAAATAGTTCCTCAGTGCGTGTGTGTGTGTGAGTGTGTGTGTGTGTGTGTGTTTGTGAGGGGTATCTAGAAAAGACACCTAGCCTCTGGAGAGTGCCCCCTCCTCTTCCCTTCCCACCCAGCTGGTCCTGCCCTGGAAATCAACTTCAATGCCCCCCTGCCCCAATTCCAGAAGAGCCTAGAAACTGTCATTAAATCACCAAGCACAGAATGACATCCTTCTCTGCTCTCTTTCAGGGGGCTGAGCCCCTGAGACCCTGGCCCCAGCTCTGAAAGGGCTCCCCACCCCCACTCCTGCCCCCTGTGTCTCCTCTCCCCCTTCCTGCCCTCTCTCCTGGCTCTAAGCCCAGGGCAGATTTGGCTGGAAGCATAGGGCCTCCAGAAACCTCTCTTTGCGTAGCAATACGTTGGAGGAATCTAGAATTCTGAAGGAAGGGATTTGGAGGGGACTGGGACTGCTGGATTCCGGCAAGAGGGGTTGCCCCTGCCTGGGAGATGTTGTCAGGGAAGGGGGCTACCTGGGCTCCCCTGCTGCGCCCTGCACCTGTCTCTCCTAAGGCCGTTGCCAGCTCCCCTGGCTGGGCCCCACCTCTGAGCAGAGGAAGAGGGCCAGTTTCCTGTCCTGGGGGCCTGCTCCTCTCCCCCTTCTGGAACAATGGTGCCGTTGTCCCCAGCCCTTCCCCCCCCCCCCTACTTCTATGGCTCCCCAGTTCCCTGTCTCTTTCTTCAGTCTGTCTCAATCCCCACCCCGCTGGACAGGAGTCCCCACCCCACACTGCAGTTCACTTCTCTGGTGGCTTCTCTACTGTTCCAGTTCCTCCCACCCCAAATCCCAGACCCGCTCACACTGGGCCTGTATTCTGGTGTCTGAATTTCCCTGTCTCTGGGGATGGTTGTTTCTGCTCTCCTTGTGTTTTGAGGGTCTTTATTTCTATTGGGCTTTCTATCTCTCTTACTAGTGAATTTCTCAGCAGATCTCAAGTCTTCTCTATTTGTCTTTCTCTGTGACTGCACCTCTCTGTCTCTTACTTCATCTTTGTCTCCATCTTTTTCTCTCTGTGCATCTCTGTTTCTCTCTCTGTACCACTCTCCATCCTGCACTTCCTCCCCGCCAGTCCCTCCCCCTGGGAGCAGGTTTCTGGGGCCATGCAAGGTGAGTTCATTAGACTAAGATGGTTGTAGGGTGAGGGGACATGGTTGTTATCAAGACTAAGGAGGACCTGTAGGGTCATGTATTTCAATCCTCACCCCCAATTTACAGATGGGGAGACTGAGGCTCAGAGAGCTGCAGCAGCTTCCCCAAGGTCCCACTGACAGAGGTAGTGGCCTGGCAGGTGGTAGCGGGAAGGAAGAAAGGAGAGGTAAGAAATGGGAGGAGGGGGTGGGGAAGAAAGGACCCCCTTGTCCCTTTCCATCTGCCAGGGGCTACCATGTCCCCACCTCCCCTGCTGGGTGCGGTGCTGAAGTGTAGAAGTGGCGGGTTGGCCCCAGCCTTGCTTCCTGTTGTCATGGGCTTTGGCAGCCCCACCCCCTCAGTGTCTGCTGCCCTCGCCTCGGCCGCCTGGCCAGAGGAAGTTGGCTTGCCCTGACCCTCCACGTGGCTCCTGGTCACTTCAGAGCTGCCCACCTCCTCCGCCCTGAAATCCAAGTCTGAGCCTCAGTCCCCGGGAATCCTCTCAATCCAATCTTCACATCAGCGCCCGCCCCCTCCCCCCCCCAGCCTAATTCCACAACCCATAGTCCCAGACAGGTCTCCAACCCCTCCTTTCCTGTCGGGCAATTCCATTCTCCCCTCGAGCCACCGAGCCACCGATTCTGACCCTTGCCCTCCATCTGCCCCCGTCACTGTCCTGACCAGGCTGGAATGTGTGAGGAGCCTGCTGAGATCTGTCCCACCCCACCTGTCCTTTTCCTCCCCACTCCCCACTATCCTTAAAGTTGTCAGCCCTGCTTCCCTCAAAGACTTTCTAATCCTTCTCCTTCCGACCCAGGAGCCTTGGCCCCCATCCCCCTCCTCCCCTGGGGCCCAGGAGTCCAGGTTACTATAAACCTACCTCTCCATTATTTCCCCTACTAAATAGCAGGTAGATTCTGGGGGAAATTGAACTTAATACTGGAGATGAGGGGTGTGGGAGGGAGGGTGTTTTCCATTTCCCACCCCTGCCAGTTTTTTTTCTGGGCTCTGCCTTTGCAGCTGAGGTACTGGGTAAAAGTTAGAGGTTAGATAAGAACCGAGGAGCCACCGCCTACTGGAAGAAGTTAGTCTTTCTCTCCACCCTCCCTTCACCAAACCTGGGGCTACCTCTCTCCTAATCTGCTTTTGGGAAACTCAGTATCTGATCAGCCACCTTCTGGCCTCCAGGGGTGCTGGGTCTCCGCAGTCTAATTGCAACATCTTCAAAGACAAATGCTGTGATCCCTATTCCCTTCCTCCTGCAGAGAGTCTCCAGAATCTACCTCCCTCGGGTCCTGGGAGTTGAGACCCCAGCTCCTCCTCCTTCAGACCCAGAAGTCAAGGCCCCAGCCTCCTCTTCCCTCAGACCCAGAAGTCACAGCCCCCAGCCTCTCATGGCCCAGAATAAGGGCTCCACTCACCGGGCACCCCCCGAACCACAGCATCTCTGCGTGCAGCACCATGAGTCCGATGCCAACTCCCGCCAGCGCCAGCGCCCAGCCCACCAGCGACTTCTCCTGCTCTAGCAAGCGCTTTCGCCGTCGCAGGGCCCCCAGGCCAGGCACCAGCTCCCCGCCCATGGCCCCCAGGGTCTTGGGACTCAGCCAGCTTCCTGCCCAAGATCCCCCACCTCGCAGCAGGCAAAGAGCAGCCACTGTGGCTTGCAGGTTGTGGCCGGTTGGCTGCTCTGCTTGTTCTGGGGCTTTTGCTCTGAGGCACAGCAGAGCCCTGTGCCCTCTGGGGAGTGGTGACGGCTGGGCAGGGCGGGGAGGGACCGGGGAGGACCCTGGGTAGGGGGAGGCTCCCCAACCCCTCTTCCCAGGCTAAGGAGGGGCTGGGGTGTGTCTTGGGGCAGAGCAAGGAAGAGGCATCCATCCATGTAGATAGACACACACTGACACACACAATGGTCTGCACCTTGTGATACACACCTACACTCACCACACTCAGACACCACATGACACAGCATGGCCGGAAACGTAGCCTCACACACCAGGGCACACAACACAACCTACACGGAGTGACTCACAACTCCCAATAAGCTCTGAAACCCACAGCCACCCCCAGACACTACACACATGGTGTGACACACGCAGGCACTTAGCAAGGCAGGCAGTGTCCCGTGGTGCACACAGCTACCCAAACATTGTCTACACAACAGGCACAAACATTACATTCAAAACTGTCACCACATTATCTGACACAAAGAGCCACACCCAAACACCACACATAGAGTGTTGCACATCCTTGGCTACACAAACACAACATGCACCAAGTGCTACAGAAACACACAATATGCATTGACATAGTGATACCCAAATGCCACACACAACACACCTATGTAAACAATGCACTCATGGTGTCCCAAACATGACACACCCATGGAACAATACCCAATATGTGTAGACACACAACATTTAGGGACACTCCTGTGGCAGCCCCAGTCACCCAGCACTTAGAGAAATGCACACTGACACACGTCATGGCGCATGGCAACTCCAGCACCCACGTTTATGATGATGATGCACAGCACACACTGATTCACCCAGACACACAGGATACCCTGGTGCACAATGTGATCCAAGTTCATGGTCAGAGAATACTGAGCAGATGCATGCAGAGACCTGCAGTGTACGACGACACACAGAGAAACCCAAGCAGCACCTGCTCAAAGTAAGACATTCTGATATATTTTGGCCACACAAACACAACACAGCGCGAGTGGTGGGCATGCAGGCTGTGTTCTTGGCAGAGAAGGTAGAGGCCACTGACATGGACATACATCTTTACATGAGAGGCAGGGTCACATCACTAAGTGATACACAACGTTACACACACAAGGCCCACAATGAGACACAACACACACTGACACACACAGCAGCAAATGCAATGCAGAATGATGCACAGTGACTCCCAGAGTGACACACACTGTAGAATGTGACAATTTGCAGCAGCACAAAAGAAACACATGGGTGTGTACACCACACATTTGGACATAGATTTAAACCCTCCCACAGCTACACACAGGGACACACTGACATGGCAACACAAAACACCTCGTACAGTGTTACACACTAATCTCATGCCACAGCAGTCACAGTGTCCTCATGGACACTGCTGTCGCAGGAACCCACAGACATAACCCCTCCCCATGCCCTATGTCATGCAGGAACGTGGACCCGCCAGCCACAGAGAAATGAGACACTCATGCGTAGACATGCCTGGCAACACACCAACACAACCCACATGGACACACCCAGAGACACCAAACCACACACACAGACACACCCAGTGACAAAAACACAATCCGTGCGGGGGCCCCACCTCATGGCACACAAATGATTCCCACTCAGTGAGACATAGCGGGAGAAGGATAGAGACACCCCCGGGCACACCCAGACGGCACACGGTGTCCGCTTGTAGAAAAGGCTGCCCCAGGCACTCTCGAGGCCTCGGCCCGGCCACCGCCGCCCCTGTGGCCTGGCTTCGGTCTCTCTGTGCCTCTCTCCACCTTTCGTTTCTCTGGGCCTTTCCCTGGGCTCCTTTCTCAGCCTCTCCTCCTCTGGAAGCCTCTGGCTTTGTCTTTACCTCTGTCTTCGTCTGTCTTTCTCGGTCTCTGTTTTTCTCTCCCCGTGCCTCTGTCTCTATCTCTCTCTGTGTATCCCCCTTTCTCTCTCTGGGTATCTCCCTTTGTCTCTCTACCTCTGTCTCCATCTTTGTGTCCCTCAGTTTTTCTATTCCTTTTCTCTCCCTGTCACTGTCTCTCTGCGTTCATCTTTGTGTGTGTCTTCCTGTCTGTCTCTGTGCTCCCTTTTCTGCCCCATTCTCTGTCTCTAGGGCCCTGTGCTTCTGTCTCTTGCTCACGTCTCTGCTGCACTCTTTCCCTGCCTCCGGGTCTCCATTTGAGCCTCTATGTTTCTCTCTGTCTGGGCCTCTCTGTCCTTGACCTTGCCTCAGTTTCTCTCTGCTGTTCACCAGCCCTTCCAGTTCCACGCCGGTACCACTCAGAGGCTTAGGGCCAGAGATACAGAGACCGCATCCACCTGCGCGTCAGAAGTCACAAGGCAGAGCCCTCCGGCTCAGCCCCTCCCTCCACAGCTTCTGTGCTGTCTTTCAGGCACTGGTGAAAACCTGACACAGGGACTGACACAGAGGGAAAGAGAGATAATCACAGAGACCTTGAGCGGTGCAGCCAGAGGGGAACAGGGTGTGTGGGGGGGGGGTGGGTGGAGAGAGCGTGCGTGCAAGAGAGAGAATATTAAAAAGTCAAAGACATGGAGGGAAGAGACCCAGAGGTGAAGAGAAAGCAGAAGCCAGAATCAAGACATGGGAGTTAGAGAAGGGAGAAATTTTATCTGCAGACAGACCACACTAAAAGAGAAAAACTGCAAAGGCTGGGCCTGAAGATGCCTGGGTGGCTGCAATGGGGTCACAGTGGGAGGGCACCTGCTTCCAAACTGAAGTTCTGGACTGCAGGGGTCAGTCAGTAGGAAATATCACTCCACAGCCAGCATCCTCCAGCCCAGGAAGGAGGGGCTGAGCCAGGGGGTAGGGGTGACTCAGGGCCCCAGAGCTTCCTGTGACTCAGCCTTGGTCTCAACCCTGGAGGGGGGAGTGAAGGAGGAGAGGGGTCTCTGTAAAAGAGAGGGAGACGGAATGCCAGAGGACCTCAATGCCTAAGAGCAGGGGCCCAAGAGGAGGGGCCGGGGGTGGGGGGCCCGGACTCCTGGGTCTGGGGGAGGAGGGACATGGATCCCATACTTTTTTTCCAGGAAGACGGAAGAACTGATTTCAAACTCTCCAGGACTTTTCCTTGGCCTCGTCCCAGCTGCCCCACCTTCGTTCCAACCCTATCTCCGGGCCTGGAAAGGACCCAGGTGTCTCGGAGCCCAGCCGGAAGGGGACGAGGACAAAGGGTTGTTTTATTGGGCAGGGTGGTGGAGGGGAGTGAAGAAAAGGGTGTCTCAAGCGGAAAGGTCACTCATCGCCCAGGGCTCAGGCAGCGAAAGTCTGTGCTGAGCCTGGGGGAAGACATCCTGAAAGTCAGGGGCCTGTGGCGGCAAATTCTCCACCGCAGTCTCTCGGACTTTGGCATTTGGAGGCTCCAGGGTTTATGGACAGTGCCACCTCGTGGTGACTTTGGGAACTGCAGACTCATGCTTACCTTGCCTAGTTCCTTGTGAACGCATTGGAGCCGCTACTGAGTGCCGGGCACTGCTCTAAGAGTGGAGCTTCACCCTCGTGGAGCTTCCAGGCCAAATTGATTAAATAGATGGGTTCCATCAATCTCAGTCTCTCTTTCGTTTTCGCTCCGTTTCTGAGTCTTTGTTTCTCCCTCTGTATCTCGCTGGCCTTGCTTCTTGGTTTCTGTCTCCTGGTCTTGACCTCCAAGTGCATGCCTCTCTCCTCTTTCTTTCTGTTTTTGTTTATTTTCTCCTTTGTATCTCTGTGTTCCCCATCAGTTAAAAATTATGTTTATTCTTATGTTAAGACAGACCCACACCACACACAGACACATATACAGGTACACACACATACACACACAGACATACACACATACACACACGCACGAGGGTACTTCAAAAAGTTCATGGAAAGGGGCCGGCCCGGTGGCGCACTGGATAGTGCGCCCCCTGGGAAGCGCGGCGGCGCTCCCGTCTGAGGGTTCGGATCCCACATACAGACCGGTTCCCGCTCACTGGCTGAGCGAGGCGCGGGAGCAACGCCAAGGGTTGCAATCCTGTCGCCGGGTCCCCAGTCCGGTACGGGGGCAACACTGAGGGTTGCGATCCGTTGCCGGACACGGAAAAAGACAAAAAAAAATTAAAAAGTTCATGGAAAAAGAATTAAAAGATAATATGAATCTTTCCACACCCTTTTTGAAGTACCTGCATATATATTTATATTTATATAATTTATATACATATTTATAAAATATATATTTCACATTTTGGGAAGCTAGAGACCTTGATTTAAGCCTTGATGTGGCCATTGACTTTATTTTTGTGTGGAATATAAATAACATACATACAGCTTGGTTTAGAGACAGACGTGAAATCAAGTCTAGCTGCCATTCCTGTTTCCCTGACAGACCTGTAGAATGGGGTTGATAATACCTATGTCACGGGGTTGCTTGAGAATTAGGTGAAGTAGAATATCAACAGCCCACAACACACAGCACTGGTGTATGTTAAGCATTCGTGGTGCATTGTCTCCCATGTTAGCTGCCAGTGATTCCTCCCCTCTCTACTAGCACATGGCTTCTCCCACTAAGAGGTAGAGTGTGTTCCTTCACCTTCCGTCTGTCTGGCTTCTGGATCGCCTTGACTAGTACAGTAGAAATGATGCTGGGTCAGTCCAGGTCCAGTTGTTAAGAGAACTAGAAGCGTCTGCTTTTGTGCTGTTAGAACTCTAAGATCCCTATGCTGTGAAGAAGCCCAAGCTAGTCACGTAGAGTGGCCATGCAGAGGAGAATCAATGCACTCTGGACAAAAGCTCCAGTCCATCCGTAAAAGAATGCAGCGACCTCAGGAGAGACTAGCAGAGGTGCCCAGTCAAGCCCCAGAATTATGAGAAATCATACATTCTTTGTTTAAGACACTAAATTTTGGAGTGGCTCATTACACAATAGTAATGAATAGATATTATACTCTTCTTTTCACTTCTTTATGTTTGAAGTTTTCCATAATAAAAAGTGTATATACATATATAATATGTGTGTATGTGTATATTGATAGATAATGGGATAATGGAATATATCATGGAAATTGTACCCTATAAATTGCAGCTACTATCATTTTGCTTCTATCTTTTTGCCTTGTAGTTTGTCTCAGTTTGTTTTTCCTATTTTCCTGTTTCTCCTTCTCCCGCTTTCTCTCTGTATGTCTACTCCTATGCTGCCGATACCCTCCCACCACTTTCCCATGTGTTTACTGTGCTTCACCACATCGGCCTTTCTGCTGATCCTCAAACATGCCAACCTCTTTTCTGCATTGGGGTCTTGGCATTTTCTATTCCCTCTGCCTGGATGCTCTTACCTTCAATATCCTCATGGGTCATTCCCTCACTTCATCCAGTTCTCTGCTCGAATATAGCAGACCACCTCTTCAAAAATGGTCTCTCCCACCACCTTCAGTCATCCTGTATTCTATTTCATTGCTTTATCTTCATCATGGCATTTATGATTATATAAAATGATTCTGTTTTCTTATTTGTCTAATTGTTTAAGGACAGGGCCATACTCAGTGTTCCGAGCAGTGCCTTGCTCTTAGGAGATGCTCAATCAATATTTGTTGAAGGAATGCACTCGTTCAGGGATCCTGATCAGCTCTTCTTGACTCTAGCCTCTTGTCCTGTTCCATACTGTCCTGGAGATGGGAAGGATGGCATTTCTTAATTTCCCTGTCTTTTGTCCCACTGTTAGTCGAGTTGCTGTCTGTGGTTCTGAGACCCAACACTGTGGATCTGTCCTTGGTGCTGACCTGGGCTTCCACTTCCATTTAGTTAGGGAAAGTGAGGGTATCTTGGGAAGGGGTGATGTTGTGTGTGAGATCCAGCCACTGGATTATCTGCATCACTGAGGGAAGGCAGACATCTGAGTTCCCAAGGCAGGGGGTACATGGGTCACTGTGAGCTCAATGGGTATTTGTTCTGTCTGTCATCTATCAATGATATATATATATATATACACACACATATACATATATGTGTATCTGTACATATATTCTATGTGTGTGTATATATATACACACACATATACATATATGTGTATCTGTACATATATTCTATGTGTGTGTATATATATACACACACACACACCTCTGTGTATCTCTGTGTTCCCCATCAGTTAAAATGCATATATACTATGGAGAAGTTCAAACACAGAAGTGAACATAAGAGTGTAATAAACCTCCATGCACAAGGGTTCAGATTCCCATACCAGCCGGATGCCCCAAAAAAAGAAAGAAAAAGAAAGTGGTGCTCAAAACAAGGTCCAGGTTATGATCCCTGTGCCAGCCAGCCACTAAACAAAAAAACAAAAACAAACCTCCATGTATCCATTTAACAAGTACCAACTCATGGTGAATTGCATTTCATCTATGCCTCCACCCACTTCCTCACTTCATATGTTATTTTAATGCAAATCCCAGACATGATATTATTTAATTGTATTCTGTACTTAAAGTTGTTTTCTTTTTGTTGAGGTGTATGACTTATGCATTGTAAAATTCACAAATCTTAAGTGTATAGAATGATGTGGCTCTACTTATGTATAGACATGTACTTATGTATAGACACCACCATGATAAATCTATCTCCATTGTCACGACACATTCCATTGTATCCCCTCACAATTGATACACCAGAGATAACCAATATATATATTTTTTTGTTGTTGTCTTTTTTCCGTGTCCGGCAACGGATCGCAACCCTCAGTTTCGCCCCCGTACCGGACCGGGACCGGCAACGGGATCGCAGCCCTCGGTGTTGCTCCCGCGCCTCGCTCAGCCAGTGAGCGGGAACCGGTCTGTATGTGGGATCCGAACCCTCGGCGGGAGCGCCACCGCACTTCTCAAGCGGCGCACTATAGCAGTGCGCCACTGGGCTGGCCCGAGATAACCAATATTAAAAAGCCACAACATGGAAGTCCAAAGACCTGGGCTCTAGCCTTGACTTTACTGTTGCTATTTTTTTTTGATGACATATAGCACACATGCAGAAAGTGCATACTGAGAGGCCTGGGGGTCCTGAGGTGGCAGCCGAGGGCCAGCCAAGCTCCCACCCACAACCAGATCATAGAACGTACTTATTAGCCATGTATGTTTCTTTGGAGTGTGTGACTTATCTGCTCATGTCCATCACCAAATTTCTGCTTGTATTTTTCTAATTTATTTTTAAGTGTTCTTTTTGCAATTAAAAAATAAAATAAGGGCCGGCCCGGTGGCGCATGCTACAGTGCGCCGCTTGGGAGCGCGGAGGCGCTCCTGCCGAGGGTTCGGATCCCACATACAGACCGGCCGCTCACTGGCTGAGCGAGGTGCGGGCGCAACACCGAGGGTTGCGATCCCGTTGCCGGTCCCGGTCCGGTGCGGGCGCGACACTGAGGGTTGCGATCCGTTGCCGGTCACGAAAAAAGACAAAAAGGAAAAATAAATAAATAAATAAATAAAATAAAATAAAAATTTAAAGAAGTGCGTAAAACATAGAGCTACATTTTGGAAAAATAATATAGACTGAACCCCCATGAAATCATAAGGCACACCAAGAGCGAACATTGCCATTTCCCAGAATCTTCCTGTGTTCTCCTTTATGATCAGAACCCCCTAACCAGTCTCTAGAGGAAACCACTATCCTTGCTTAGAAGGAACGTTAACGCCTCCTAACCCATAGCACCCACAGTTTTCTCAGTCCCTCCTTCTTGCTCCAGCCCTTCAGCACCAAGTGGCCTCTGACTCTGGAGAGACAGGAGTGAGAAATCCCCTCACTAGCCTCTCCCCCAGCCTCCCTTCCTCCAGTCACACTCCCTCTGGCCTGTCCCCGCATGGCCACAGAGAGAGCTTCCAATCAACTGCCTTTGGCCATGCCTCTCCCCTTCTCTAAGTCCTTCCATGGTTCCCCATTGGCTGGAGGGGAAAGTTTAGGGAGCTTTATCCTCACCTGACAGTTTGGCCCTTCAGGAGCTCTGCCACCCTTTCCGTCCTCAGTTTCCTCACACTTTATCCACATGTAAGGTCTTGGTGCATACTGTCTTTCCTACCCGGAATGCCCTTCCTCTGGCTTCTTTGCCAATGCCTGCTCGCCATTTCAGTTTCTTCTCAGAGATTCATTTCTATCGGGATCCTTTCCTGGTCTTCCTCTTTGGAGCTTCTCTAGTCCCTCGTACTTCATGTTTTACCAACCGTGATCCTCCAGGCTTGTGACTGTCTCTTTCTGGACCAGGGGACAGGCCTAGTCTGACTCGTCGCTGGGTCCCCAGCATCACCAGCCCAGAATGGGTTGTAAAGGTTTGCTGAACTTCCTTTCCTATAGCTCTTTCTGTCGCTGACTTGTCCTTGCCCCTGTCCTTCTATCTCCCTGCCATTTGACAAATGTTTCCTGAATCCTTGGTGTAGGCTGGATCCTCTGCCTGGAAGGCTGTTCTCCACTCCCTCTATCTGGCAACCTCCCAGTCATCCTTCAGGACCCAGCATAGGCTCTGTCCTCTATGAAGCCACCACCCTGATGCCCTAATGCCCAACCCCCAAGCAGAGGTTGTTATTCTACCTGCTAGCCCTTCCAGCTCAAGAACTTCCCTTATTTACAGTCCCAATCTCCCTGAAGACTGTGGCCATCTAGGCCCTCGTCTGTGTCCCCCATTAGACAATAACTCTTCAAGGGCAGGGGTCCCCAGGATCACCTAGCACAGAATGAAGTATAAATATCTGTTGAATCTCTCCTGAGATTGCTTCTGCATCTGTATCTCTGTCTTTGCATGGGCTGGTCCCTTTGTCTGGAGTGCTATTTCCTTCTCTGCTCATCTGGCATGCTTTAAGATCTGTCACCAGCTTCTCTTCCCTATGGCACTAGCCCCAATGTATCCCTTTCACAACTCTGGCTATTCTTGTCCCTGAAGATTCCTCCATCATAGGTTTGTGGCTGTCTGAGGGCAGCTCTGCCTCTTTCATCAGACTGGGAGCTCCACCAGGCCTAGGTCTCAGGTCTGTTGTCCCAGTTTCCAGTGCATGACCAGGAATATAGGAGGATTTCAATCAATGCATGATGAATACTGATGTGTGTAAATTCAAGTTTGGTAAATTTGGAATGCTGCTTCCCTATCACCTTTCAGCTGCATTTCCAAGATGCGTGTTTGAAGTGGTCCTCTGTGTGTAAACGGAAACTTGGAGGGATTAAGAATTCTCCTTATTCCTGTCACCACTCATACAATCCCTCCCCAGGACTGCAGAATGTCTTCTCCTCCACTCTGTGTCCCACACAGCATAGCTTCTGACCAGGGAACTCATTACACAGTGAATGAAGTGTGGCAATGGGCTCATGGCCATGGATTTCACTGGTTTTAACTAGTACCCAATCCTGTAGAAGCAGCTCACCTGATAAATTAATGGAATGACTCAGTTATTGTTGCCACTTTGGAGTCAACACCCTGAAAGGATGGGGTTCTGTCTTATAGGGTGTGATGTATGCTTTGAGTCAATGACCAACATATGGTGCTGTCTTCCCCATAGCCTAAATACATGAGCCTGGGCATTAAGGGGGTGGCAGGGGCTCCTCTCATCATACCTAATACTTATTTGCAGAATTTTTGCTTCTTGTTCTCACAACTTTGAGTTCTTCTGGTTTGGAGGTCTTGGTTCCCACAGAAAGTATGCTTCCGCCAGGGGACAGAGCAGTGGCTCCACTGAATTGGAAGATGAGATTGCCACCTGGCCATTTTGGGGTCCTCATGCCACTAAACCAACAAGCAAAGAAGAGGATTGCTCTATTTGCTGGGATGATTGATCTTGATTACCAAGGGGAAATTGGATTACTGTTACACATTGCGGCCAAGAAAGGTCATGTCTGTAAGCCAAGTCACGCTCTTGAGCACCTCTTAGAACTTCTATGTCCAATAGTTTAAAAGAAAAAGAGCAGAACCACTGAGGATTTAGACCTTTGGGTCACCTCACTAAATAAAGACCACCAGCCAGCTGAGGGTAAAGGAACCATGGAATAAGTAATGAAAGAAATAAGTTGAACATGTCAATTACGGCCTTGTGACCAATTACGGAAATGCAAACTATAGCAGCTATGCATATTTTCTTCTCCATTTTCTTTCTTTACTTCCTCCTTCCTTTTCTAAAAAATCTTTTCATGTTTCTATCCATATGCTAATTTCTTTTTCTTTTAACCTTGCCTCTTTTTTTCCTTTATTATTTTCTAGAAAGATTGATGGTGAGGTAGATCAAAATTTTGCTGTCTGTAAATCAAAATTTTGTCTTCAGGTTCTATTACTCACCCTGCTCCTCCACTGCATCCCCCTGCGTCCCCCACCGCCACACCAAGACAAAATATTTCTTGTGCATTGCAATTAGGAAACAACAATAATTAACTGTTGAATGAGTAGTAAAAAATGGCTAAATATTCGAACAGATGACCACAAATCAAGATTACCAAGAGATGTATGGATAAAACAGAAGTGTGGACATGTGGGACAGGCAAAAAGTGGATGATGTGTGAACTTAAATATGTTCAATCCGAACATAGATAATAAAAATATTAAGCATCACTTGGATAATTCAGGACCAATGAACAAAATAGAGACTATATTTCCTGGATCTATTTTTCAGTCAATCCTCTATATTTAATGTGTTGCCTAAAGTGCAAGAGTTCATATGAGATTGTTAACTGAAGTCTTTACTCCTTTGCTCATTAGTTATAACCAAATAGACAATTTTAAGAAAGAAGTAGGCTTTTATTTTTCTCTTTCCCCTCATTGGCCTATTCTGCATCAAAAACATTTTTTTCATTTTTTAAACCTTTTATAGAAAATAAAGTACTTATAGGAAAAGCACAAATCATAGGCAAACAGCTCAACGAATTCTCAGATCAAGAAACTCACTGACCAGGACCCTGGAAACCCTCTCATTCACTCCTCCAGCCACTAACCCCCAAGGATAATCACTATCTTCACTATCTTGACTTCCAACTGCATACATTAGTTTTGCTGACTTTTGTACTTTCTTTCTTTTTTTTTTTTTTTTCCTTTTTGTTTTTTTCGTGACCGGTAAACGCAACCCTCGGTGTCGCGCCCGCACCGCGCTCAGCCAGTGAGCGGACGGTCTCTATATGGGATCCGAACCCTCGGCGGAAGCGCCGCCGGGCTCCCAAGCGCTGCACTCAACCGAGTGCGCCACCGGGCCGGCCCATGACTTTTGTACTTTCTTTAAATGGAATCATACAGAATGTTCTCTTGTGTATCTTTATTCTTTTGCTAGACGTTATGTTTGTGAGATTTATCCATGCTGTTGCATGTAGCAGTAGATTGTTCATTCTTATTGCTGTGTGGCGCTCCGTTATGTGAATAGGACACACTTTATTTATCCGTTCTACTATTGATAAGTACTTGAGCTGTTTCCAGTTTGTGGCTATTATAAATTGTCCTCCTAGGGACATTCTAGTACATGTCTTTTGGGGCAACATATAAACTAACTCATATTGGGGAGATCTACCCAGGCTTGGAATCGCTGGGTCACAGTGTGGACGTAGATTCCACTTTAGGCAGATACCAAAAAATAGTTTTACAAAGTGCTTGCTCCATTTTACACATGCACTGCCTGAGTATGGGCATCCCAGTAGCTTCTCATCCTCGCCAGCAGACAAAGTTTTTCAAAAATGTTCTCCCTTTCTGCTAAGCACTCAGGGAAGCGTATGACTAAGCAGCTAAGGGACCCCGTAGCTGAGTTCACAGTCCCGCCTGGACTTCCACGCTGTGAGTTCTAAGGCAGCCCCTGCACCCCTGTTCTACTGAGTGAGAACTGTCAAGTATGAGCTTTTAGAAGTTTCCGAATCAGTCTCATGGCAAAGCGCTGCCAATTGCTTATGCATGTCCTCTAATAGGTGTCCTTGGCCAACACCACAGGGAGAATGTTTTGTCTCAGAAATAGATTAGAATTAGCAGAAGTCAGGGTCTATTGCTCCCTTTTTCTTTTGAAAATAACTTTATGAGGTATAGTTTACACACAATAACGTGCACTCATTTTAAGTGTATAGTTTGATGAGTTTTTCAGTTTTACCCAGTGTCAAGACTGAGCATAAAAAAATCTTGTCTTTATTTAAAATTTTGATATTTCACTTATCATGAATTTTTTGCATCAATTTTGATTTTTTAAGATATTACATTATAGTATTATTTATCTTTTTATTTATTTATTTATTTATTTTATTTTGTCGATATACAATGTGATTGATTATTGTGGCCCATTACCAAAACCTCCCTCCCTCCTCCCGCTTCCCCCTCCCACCTGACAAGTATTATTTATCTTGATTATTGAGTTTTTTGGTATCTCCTTAAATTTTTTTCTTTCTTTCTTTCTCTCTCTCTCTCTCTCTCTTTCTTTCTTTTTTTTTCTTTTTTAGCAGCTGACCAGTATGGGGATTGTCACCTTAAATTTTGAGGCTGAGTTAAGTGCTTCATTGCCTTACTCTCCTCACACTAAACTCGCCCTGATTCTGACAGATGTATACACTCACGAAACCCCTACCCAATCAAGGTACAGAATATTCACGTCAGCCCAGAAAGTTCCTACATACTCTGACCCCCGGCCCCTGGCAACTACTGATCTGATTCCTGTCACTATAGTTTTCCCTTTTCTAGAATTTCACAGGAATGGAATTATACAGCACGTGGTCTTTTGTGTCTGTCTTCCTTTAGCATGACACTTTTGAGATTCACCCATATTGTTTCACGTATGGGTAGCTTGTCGATTTTTCTTGCTGAGCAGTATTCTGTTGTGTGGGCATAGCACAGTTCATCATTTTCCAGTTTGTAGACATTTAAGATTTTTCCAGAGTTTAGTGGTTATGAATAAAGCTGCTGTGAACATTCACGTACATGTCTGTTTGAGTAAATGTCTAGGAATTGGGTTGTTGGGTCATATGACAAGTGTATGTTTAACTTTATATAACACTGTCAAAAAAGTCAAATTTGTCAAATTTGACAGTTTATCAAATTGTCAAAAAAGTTTTCCAAAGTGTACCATCCTTGGGCCGGCCCCGTGGCTCACTCGGGAGAGTGCGGTGCTGGTAGCGCTGAGGCCGTGGGTTTGGATCCTATATAGGGATGGCTGGTGTGCTCACTGGCTGAGCGTGGTGGGGACAACACCGTGCGGAGCGTTGCAATCCCCTTACCGGTCAGAAAAAAAAAAAAAAGTGTACCATCCTTGGAGGTGTGCATGTTTTGTGCAATATGTTGTGTCCTGATGAAGAGCACTGTGTACATTGAAGTGTTCTTAGTTGAGACTCAGAGTTAACACGTCCACCACTCAGCTGTTGATTCTGCCTTCCATCTGTGCCCTCTCTTTGGTAAATGGCACTACCATTCACCCTGTTCCTCAGGCCAAAACCTTGGAGTTTTCTTGAGTCTTTTCTTTCCCTCATGCCCCTCAACCAATGTGTCAGCAAGTCTTGTCAACTCTACTAACAAAATCTATCCCTTATTCACCACCTTGCACCACCTCTGCTACGTCCCCATCATCGCTTGCCCAGACTGGTGCAGCAGCCCCTCACAGTTCTCAGATCCCATTCTCGCCACAGGGACCCTTTTAAAATGGAAAGCATGGACAAAGAAGCACATGCTGTAGAGTTCCATTTAGAGGAAGTTCAAAAACAGGCAGAATTGATCCATGATAGGAGTAATGATTGCATTTGGGATGGGAAAGTGACCATAAAGGACTATGAGGGAGGCTTTGGGAGCACAGGCTAGAAATGAAACCATTATGCTATGTTATATATTACATATAATCATATATGTATGTGATCATGGAAGTCCTCCACTATAAATCCTCCAGTGATTGTGTACTAGTCCAGGATCAAGCATAGAAGCAGAACCAGTAGGAGATCTAGATTATGAAATTTATTGCAAGAAATTGTCTAATGTGATTATGGAGGCCAGCTAGGCAAGGGCAGGCTGGAGCTCTCAGGCATGGGCTGAAGCTGCTGTCCACGGGCAGAATTTATTCCTCCTCAGGGAAGCCTCAGCTCTGCTCTTAAGACTTTTGCACTGATTGAGTCATGCCCCCCAGATTGTTTAGGATAATTTCTCTTCCTCCACGTCAACTGATTATGGACTTGAATCACATCTATAAAATACCCTCACAGTGACACACCGATTAGCACTTCATTGAATAACTAGGACTATAGCCTAGTCAAGATGATAAGTCAAATGGACCATCCCACCTTTAGACAACATTTGCAGTAAAATCCAAAGTCTGTTTCCCCCACTAGAAAGGTTAGCTTCTTGAAGGTAGGGATTTTTGCCTGTTTTGTTCACTGCTGAATGCCCAGCAACTGGAACAGTGCCTGGCACATAGTAGGCACTCAGTAAACGTGAAGAATGAATGAAAAATGATATCCAGATTCCCCCTGTGTGTCAGAGTACACCTCTGGAGCCCTTCGCCCCTTCACCTCATAGGAGCATAGGAGTGTTTCTGAGATACCCTCCTTCCCACAACGCTGCCCGCTCAGGTAGAGTTAGAAGATGCAGGGTCCCTTTGTGCTATGCCACTTACTCTGAAAATCACTCTCACTGTGCCTTGGGCATCTTGTCAGCAAAATGGGGATATTTTAGTCTGTTCAGCCTTCTATAACAGGATATCATAGACTGGATGGCTTATAAATAGAAATTTATTTCTCTCAGTTCTGGAGGCTGGGAAGTCCACGATCAAGGTGCCAGTAGACTTGGTGTCTGGCGAGGGCCTGCTTTCTGGTTTATGGATGGTGCCTGTTAGTTATGTCCTCACATGTGGAGGGGGCAAGGCAGTTCTCTGGGGCCTTTTTATAAGGGCACTAATCCCATTAATCACCTCCCAAAGGCCCCACCTCCTAGTACCATCACCTTGGGGGTTAGGTTTCAAAATATAAATTTTGAGGGCCTGTCCGTGGCTCACTTGGGAGAGTGTGGTGCTGATAACACCAAGGCCACAGGTTTGGATCCCTATATAGGGATGGCTGGTTAGTTCACTTGGGAGAGTGTGGTGCTGACAATACCAAGTCAAGGGTTAAGATCCCCTTACCGGTCATCTTAAAAAAAATTATATATATATATAAATATTTGGGGGGGAACACAAACATTTAGACCATAGCGGGATGCATCTCTTTCCCTGCTTGCCTCACTGAATTGTTGGGAAGATCCTGTGGGAGAAAGGACATGAAAGAACATCATAAAGCATGTGCCCAAGAGGACATGCTGTAGGATTTCATTCATATGAAGTTCATGTGCTCCCATGAGTGTCTTGCATGCCCTGCATTCCTTCCTACCTCCAGACCTTTGTCCAGGCTCTCTCCTCCACCTAGCATGCCCTTCCTCCTACTTCTCTCTGCCAACTCCTATTTATCCATTAGGATTTTGCTCAAGGCTTACTTCCTCCAGGAAGTCTTCCCTGATCTCCACGGGTTGGGGAATTTTGCCACACTCAGCTTTGTCTCCTGTGTTTTTCTGTCAAATTAATCAACACCCACATGTTTGGGAGGTGGGGTTGCCTAGTGGTTCATGGGGCTGGGAATCAGACTCCTGACTCTCCACTCACTCTATACATGAGCCCAAGCAATTTCCTTTCTTAGTTTGCTCATCTGTGACATGACAATAACCCACTGATACTAGGCAAATGCTGTGTCCTAGGTACTACATGTTCATCTCAATTAATCCTCACCATGACTGTGAAGCACGTCTTGGCATTATTACAGGCTTTATTTTCACTTCCACCTTTCAGGTGGAGAAACATAGGCACAGAAAGCTTAAAAACCTTGCCCACAGTCAGCCACAGGTTAAATGGTAGAGCTGGGATTTGGGGTGTGCAGTCTAGCTCCAGAGTCTGGGCTTCTATCTGTTAGGATTTACTGCTTCTCGGCCTCTCATGATGAGACTAATACATACACCACCGTAGCTCCTTTCTAGAGCTGTGGCTAGGCTCTGGAGCGACAGCACAGAAAGCCATGTCATGGGGTGCCTGGTGCCTGGTTGCTGCTCAGTAAGTTGCAGCTGTGATCAGAATTGCTCTTCATGTGCGGCAGGATGAGGCTGTTTCTCCTTACCCCAGAATGCTGGTGACCATGTCGAGTTTCCCCCAGGCTTGCTGACCAGCTAGGGGCAGTGTGACAGTAGGGAAGCAGAATGGTGAGAGATGGAGGGTAATGGTCAGAGGAACAGGAGGGCCACTGTTATTTTGATATCATTTTTCAGTGAGCCACATGTCAGAGGTTGAAGCAGGGAGGAAGAAGCACGTGGACCCTGCTCCCGGCATCCTGGAGGGGCTGTCTATGTGGAGAGGTTGATGTGTCCTCCCAGAGCACCGACCGGCAGGAGAACGGTGAGGAGCAGGGCCATGATGTGGGGCGCCTGCGGAGGGACGGTGGCCGCAGCAGTGGTGAAGGTCTGGGTCACTGTGTCCTTGTTGCAGAGGTGGCCTTCACAGCAGGAGCCCTGGAGGTCGATGGCTGTCCAGGGACTGGTGGTGCCCATGGTGGTGCAGGAGGGCCGGTGGCAGGTTCTGATGTACACAGGGACTGAGAAATTCCCTGCGGGTGGGGATAGGAGGGGAAGAGAGGAGAGATCAGGACTGAGGGAGGCAGCTGCACCTGAACCTCCACCTTAGAGGACAGGGCCGTGCCTCTTCTCTCAGATTCGAGCCATGCGTCACATCAGGCCACATCTCCCTGTCTGATGCCTCTACCCTCAGGCCTGCCCCGCCTCCACGTTCCTTGCCCAGGTCCTTCCGTCCTTACAGCCCCTCACCAACTGTCATTCGGCCATTGCCCTGGAAGCAGACGCTCTGGTCCTGGTGACACTGGACCCGTCGGGACTTATTGGGGGCGCAGTCCTCCGGGTGGACCCCCGCGCAGGCGTAGCACTCGGTGCCGCTGAGTGTCGGCGGGTCGGGCGCTGGCAAGAGAGCGCACGCACACTCAGGTCATGGTTCCCGGGCACGGTCGTGCGGCTGCACCCTGCACCAGGACGCCGTGCTGGCCTGACCTCGGGGCTGGCATCCTAGAGCGCTCGGGAGGAGGCGCTCAGCGGAGGCCACGCCCCCAGCCCGCCCGGGCCCCGCCCCGCCCAGCCCCCCAGCACACCTGGGCGCAGGTTGGGGATGCTGTCGTGGGTCATGAGGTCGGCGTTGCACAAGTCAGTGGCGCAGCCGCGCACCACCGAGTAGTCGGGCGGCAGCGCGTCCTGGTTGGCCTGCATCTGGCCCGTAGGCGGGCCTGTCCAGCAGCCCTTCTGTACCACGGTCACCGGCGCGCGGTACCCTGGCGGCGGGAGGGAAGGGGACCTCGTCTTCGCCTCCCCCCGATTCTTCTTCCGCGAGTCTCAGCTCTCTCCTTCCTCCTTCGACTCCTCTCGCGCGATCACCTGCTCCTCCTCCCTCTCCCCTCCCTCTCGTCCGGACCTTTCCTCCCCGCGTTCTTCTCTCCCCCCCCTCCTCCTCCTTTCTGCCCCTCTCTTCCCACCTCCTCTTCCCGTTTCGCCATTGTCTTCTCCCTCCCCCCACCTCTTGTCCCTCATCCGTTCTTTTCTTTCTCTCCCTCCTCCTCCTCCTCTCTTCTTCCACCTCTCTATTGGTCTATTCTTATGCTTTCTCTCTGCTTCTACCAAATTCCCCTCCCTTTCTCTCTCCTCCCCTCTTCTCCCTCCCTAATCTCTGATTCCTGTCCCTCTCCCCCATCCCTTCCTCTTCTGCACATCCCCCTCCTCACCAGTGTCCAGGGACAGGACAGCCTCAAAGCATGCTTGAGGACAGGAGATGTTGGGGAACTTCATAGCACTGAGGTCAAAGGGGCCAAAGTAGATGTGCTCAAAGCTGTAGCACTGCAGCGCTTGGGACCCTGAGGAGAGGGGCAGGGGCCAGGTCAGCAGGACCAGGGCTGAGCCTGTCCTAGGAACTCAGGGGTCCACCCTGCAGATGATGGCCATACTGCCCACATGGACCAGGCCACTCTGCTCTGAGAGAAACTGGGCCTTGTTGCCTTGCGAGAAACAGGATCTGCTATGGCTGCTGGTCATGGCTGTGTCTATCTCACGGCAGAGTCATGACCTCTGCAGCTGCCCTTCCAGTTTTTTCCCTCTAGGCTGTTCCAGATCTCCACCCTCATCCAGGAAGCCCTCCACGACTTAGATAAGGGAGTAGGAAGTGATTCACTCTTGCTCTTGCTCGGCCCATCCTTCCCCACAATGACCTCATGACTTACAGTGGCCTGTGACTTACAAAGACCACCAGTGGAAAACAAACACTCCAATACGGGCAGAGCAATGCACAGTCTTGCACTACAGATACACAAACACAGCCAGCCCCAGCTGTATGTATGATAATAACAACACAGAAAGGAGCCCAGAGCACAGGAAATCATAGCCAGAGAGAGACAAATAGGAACCCAGGAATCACAGACACAAACGTATAGAGAGACCACAATTATGCAAAGGTAGAGATATACAAAAACGAGACCACAAAAACATACAGTTTGAAATCATATGTGGATACAAAATACATCAAGAAATGTGACGCAGATACACAGACAGAAAAACAAATATGAAAATACCCAAACACATATACACAGAGATAAATATAGGCTTGCAAAACCACAGAGATTCACAAACACCAAGACAGACACATGCGCAAAATTATACACACGTCTTTTTTACAAAGAGGAGCTCAGAGATAAACAGACACATGGCATTTGTTCAAAACCCAGAGATCAAAACCTGATACAGAGGAACACACATAAGCACAGAGACCCACGAGGACACAATGACACAGTGATACACACGGAAACCAAACTCCCAAATTGAATGTGTTTCCTTCTTACTTCTCTGATTTTCTGTCTTTGTAGCCACTTATATTCTGAAATGAGTGTGTCCCTGTCCTAATGGGGAGAGAGGTTGCCTGAAGATGAGGCCAAGGTCCCTGCCAGTTTGGGGAAGAGCCCTGAGGGCTCCGCAGAAGTACCCTTGGGTGGTGGGGAGGGTGGGCAAGGAGGATAAGAAAGGCTAGAGTGGCAAGAAGAGTGACATCAGAGGAAATGCCTGATGGGGGAAGAACAGAGGAGAGGAAGAGAAATGAAGAGGACGTAGTCTCCAGGTCTCTCCCCCACCAAGACTCAGGAGTCCGAGCCCTCCCCCCCCTCAGACCTAGGAGTCCAGACCCCCAGCCCCTTCTTACTATTGGCATCAGAAGTTTGGGTACCTGTTAGGCAGAGCACAGCCCCAAAGAAGCACAGCAAAATGGCTCTGGTGACCCTCATTGCCAGAGTGTGGAGCTGAGACCAGGCACCTAGGACAGCTCCTCCCGCTTTGATTTGCTGCCCAGCTGGTTTTCCCTGCTGAGCCCTAGGCATCCAGACTACCCAGCCTGGTCAGGATTCCTCCACCCCCACCCTCTCTCACGTGAACTGGTCTCCTCCCAGGTAATCATGATGGGGCCAGGATGAGTCCTGGGGATCTGAGCTCCTGGGTCTGAGAGAGAAGGGGCTGGAGGCCTATAACCCTTAATTTTGGGGGAATTTGTGTTTTGCTGGCTCTGTTCCTACCCTCACCCTGAACTGTGTTCTAGTCTGAGGTTGGCACATTTGGCCTCTCCTATTCTCCCACCCCAACACATGCCATCCACACACTAGACGCACACAGCGTCTAATCCTGGGGCCACATCTACAGACCCAAAGACCCACACATCATCACCTTCTCTGACCCTCAGCCACCCATTCTCAGTCTCAAGAACCTCCCTGTCTCCCAGCCCCAGTCCAATTAAGTTGATCTAGTGTACTTCTCCCCCATCAGGCTGCGCACTCCTCGGGGGTCCCTGAGGATGTTTGTGATACTGTATGAATGAATGAATAAATCGACGAATGAACTTACAAACCAAGAGGCATCAGGAGAAAGACAAAGAGAAAGGGGGAAGAGACAAAGAGAGAAACAGTGACACACACACACACAACACACGCTCACAAACAGAGATCCAGAGAGGTGGGTACACATGAGATGCAGGAAGACAGACACAACCCGGTGTGGACAGAAGCAAATTAGACACACAGACAAACCCAGAGGTGAAGATGAATACCCCGATGGATGGGACATGCCCACAAAAGGTGTTTAATAAGTGTTTATTAAATGAGTGAAATAAAAACATCAGAGACAGAGACACAGCAAACAACCCGAGGGATGTCCTGATTCCCGAGGACAAAGACCCATGTGGACATTCAGACGCCAAGCAGATGAGCACATTCAGATGGATGACCCAGTAGGTGGTTCAGGTTTGGGCAGAGACCCCAGGCAAGCACCTCCCGACCTGTCTCACTTCTTGCTTGGAGATGCTGCCTGTCTGGATCACACCCATCCACTGTGCCAGGTAGGGTGGGCACCAACATGTGCAGAGACATAGAATCACAGACCCAGAGATGGAGGAGATAGAGTCAACACAATGGGGGCCCAGTAGGTGGTTCGGGTTTGGGCAGAGACCCCAGGCCAGCACCTCCCGACCTGTCTCACTTCTTGCTTGGAGATGCTGCCTGTCTGGATCACACCCATCCACTGTGCCAGGTAGGGTGGGCACCAGCATGTGCAGAGACATAGAATCACAGACCCAGAGATGGAGGAGATAGAGTCAACACAATGGGGGTGACCGATGAGGTCTTAATTGTCCCCTCAGCTTGACTAAACTTTACACAATGTTCTTTATAACTCTAGACCCTTGACCTCCATTTTCTTAGAGCACTTACTATAGAAGACTTGCAATTGCAAATTCTTTTTCTGTCCCTTAGAAACATAGGTAAATCTTCTCCTGGCCTCCTGCCAGCTTTGCAACCCAGGAATGTCATTATGAGGACTTGGGAGCCATCCCTGTGAAATGTAATCATGAAGGGAGATGGGCACACTTATCTCTCAGTCTCTATGGGAGGGTAGGAGCCCAACTTTAATAAGTGACATTAGCAAACACAGAAGGCCAAGTCACAGAAGAAACTTCCACAAAGTCAGAAATAACTCCATGTGCTGGACGCATCGGATCGACTAACCTCCATCTGTCATCCTCCAGTACTTTTCTACTACCTCGCCCAGAGCTTTAAAACCCTCCCACCTTTTGTTTCAGTGGAGTTGAGTTCAGTCTCTTTCCCCTATTGCAATAATCTTGAATAAAGTCTCCTTTGCCTGTTTAACTTTGTCCACTCCAGTTTTTCTTTGAAAATAGACACCCCGCCACTGTGGACACTCACTGGGCAGAGATTCCCTTGCCCTCATCTTGCCAAACCTCTGCCCCTCCCATCAGACCTTACTTCCCAGAACCTGTTTTGCACCCCGATTACTCTTTCTGCTTCCCTTGTTCCCTCCCAGGTTCTCTGTTGGGGGGAAGTCCAGACAGACACATAGTGGAGCTTAGGACCTCTGGAGAATGGAGTCTGGCTAGGAAGGAGGCTGGATTTTCTGAAGTCTCCATGGAAGATGGAGGCATTGGGAGTATTCTCAGTGTTTCACAGTGTCAGGGATTGAGGTTTATGTGCAGGTTGACCAGCCTGGTGTGTGTGTGTGTGTGTGTGTGTGTGTGTGTGTGTGTGTGTGTGTGTGTGTGTTTTTGACTCTGGTAACCTTCAAGTACCTTCAGAGACTTCAAGGTACCAGGTAGGAAGCTCCCCATTACAGGAGGTAATCAAGTGGAGACCCAGTGGCCTCTTGCATCCACAGAGGGTTACACAATATGAACTCTGAGTTCCTTATGAACCCAGAGTTTTTCTTTTTGTAACCACTTTTTAGTACAGGTTGAGTATCCCTTATTCAAAATGCTTGGGACCAGAAGTGTTTTGGATTTCAGAATTTTTTGGATTTTTGAATATTTGCAGAATACACACTAGTTGAGCATCCCTAATCCAAAAATCTGAAATCTGAAATGCTCCAATGAGTATTTCCCTTGAGCATCATGTCGGCACTCAAACAGTCTTGGATTTTGAAGCATTTTGGATTTTCTGATTAGGTATGCTCAACTTATAATTAAACTTTAGTAATTAAGGAATTAATTATTTAGGAGATTGAGCAAAATTGAGGATGTTTTGTGGTACCCATTAAGGTGCTATTTTTAAAACTTTTTATTGTAGAAATTTTCAAACACATGCAAATGTACAGAGAATAATGTACCTGTCACCCAGACTTAGCAATTATTAACATACCGCCAATCTTGTTTTATCCCTCTGCCTTTGGTGCTTGTCAGGGCATTAGGAGTACTGAACTGGATTCCTGCATTATTTTGCCCAAAATATTAATTTCACTTAAAAAACCATTTAAAAAAAGTTATTTTTCAAGGTGTAACTTTAGCATATGTTCTAACACGTAAATCTTCATTAATGTCATGAACAACATCTAAGAGTGTCCCCTACCTCAAAAAGAATTCTTAGTGGTCTCATACCACCAAATCAACTTTCCCTTTGCATATTGAACAATTTCGAATTTATTTCTGACAAATATGATTTCATATATTCCTACATTTATTAGAAGTGGAAAAGTAGTTGTAGAGTGCTTGAATGATATTTTAAAAATCAGTGGTGTTGAAAGAAATTTTTGCTGCATCATTTATTACCCAGTTTAAAAAATGTGCAGAATAAGGATTCACACCTCCAGGAAGAGAGCAGGGAAACACATCAGGAGGTGCTGACCTCACTCCAAAGACCTGCCTTTTGGAGCATCCATCGGGTTGTCCTGATCTGCCTGGTGTCTGAGTGTCCACACAAGTGTGTTGAGTGCATTAGAATTTTGAATGCTTAGAATATTTTCAAGGATCTTCTGCTGCATTCCATAAGATTCCATATGTGTTTTCATTTCCATGCACATTTGCAAATACCTAGCCTTTCAAATTATGTTTTACCAGATTTTTTTGGGTAAGCAGTTCACTAAATGTGTGTACCATCAGTCTCTGGTTGTGTCATTTCCTGGACAAAATCCCCCAGGGTGTTTATATGTAGAAATAGGTGTAAGCTGGAAATGTAGCAATAATTGTTAACTGACTTATTAACTACCAACAAATAGTGCAGAAATATTTAGTATTTCTTGTTTTATTTGAAATGATTTCATTAATCAAACATGTAATGTAATCGTAATGATTTTTTTAAAATGTTATCCTCTAAGTAATGTGTAACATCACTTGCTTCCGATCTTCATGTTCTGCATAAATGTTCTTCCATACATTACCAGAATTGTGAAATTTTCTTCTGGAACTCTAATCATTGCCTCGCCAAAAATTGAACCATGCATATTGTGCCAATATTTTCTTTTATTTTTATATATACTCTGCCTGCAGCATCAATATTTCTTTCTCAAATTAGATCTTAATTTTTTTTAACAGTTCAATAATGTTGAGTCTATTACATTATTGGGTCGCCAATATCCAGAACTTTCGATCTTGCAAAACTGAAACTCTATACCTATTAAACAACAACTCCCCTTTCTCTCATCCCCCCTCCCTCAGCCCCTGCCAACCACCATTCTACTTTGTTTCTATGCATTTGACTACTCTAGATACCTCATATAAGTGGAATCATACAGTATCTGTCCCTTTGTGACTGGTTTATTTTACTTAGCACAGTTTTCTCAGGGTGCATTCATGTTGTAGCATATGTCAGAAATTCCTTTCTTTTAAAGGTTGAACAGTATCCCATTGATGGATATACCACTTTTGCTTATCCATTCATCCATCGATAGACACTCGGGTTACTTCCACATTTTAGCTATTGTGAGTAATGCTGCTATGACCATGGGTGTACAAATATCTGCTTGGGACCCTGGCTTGAATTCTTCTGGATATATGCTAAAACTGGTCTTCATTTTGAATATTGCACACTACTGTGGATGTGCTCCTCCTCCTCATTTTCAAATCAGATATGATCAACGCTGCTCATCTGTGCTGTCACAGGTTGGGCTCTACCGGGAGGGAGAGTAGGATCTTGGAACCAACAGCTAGGAAATGAGAGTGAGGGAAGATGGATTGAGCAGAGGAAGAAGTTGGGCTGTGATTCAGTCCCAACAAGGGGTTTGGCGCACCTCAGGGGGAGCTCTGGTGCTGGGCTTGTGCGAGGTAATGTCCAAGGGAGTGGACAGAAGCAGCTGAGAGAATCCTTCATTTCTGAAGAGATCTTGGTAGCAAATCACAGCACCCACCACGTTGTACTTATTCCTTTTCTTTAGTGTGTTTTTTCCACCTCCAGAGTTTGAAATAAAGGTAATTACAGGATCCTTTGAGATGATATAAAGCTACCTGGATCTGATCATTTATTCCCCATTTTGGAGGATCTGTATAAAACAACTTTTCTGTCTGCTGTAACTGTCTCTCAGAAGTTAAAGTTTCTTATTTAAAGGGAATAACTTTTATTTATTTATTTATTTATTTTTGGTCTTTTTGTTTGTTTGTTTCGTGTCTGGCAACGGATCGCAACCCTCGGTGTTGCGCCCGCACCTCGCTCAGCCAGTGAGCGGGAACCGGTCTGTATGTGGGATCCGAACCCTCGGCGGGAGCGCAGCCGCGCTCACAAGTGGCGCACTGTAGCAGTGCGCCACCGGGCCGGCCCAGGGAATAACTTTTAAGAGTTTAAATGTAACAGTTTAATATTCGAGCACTCAAATTTTAAGAGTAATATTCAAATTAGATGTCTGGTTAACCTGGATTGGCAAAAAAGAGTATTTAGTTAAAGCATTCTTTATTTCCTCATTCTTCCAGTCATTTTTGAAAAATTTCCTTCCTGGTTTAATGAAGGCGGAAGGTAAATTTATGTTCTGTTCTGCTCAATAATTAGTGGATCTATGCTGCATTCTGCCAAAATAGCAGCTGTGTATGCTGGCTATTAATCCCTTGTCAGATGTATAGTTTGCAAATATTTTCTCCCATTCTGTAGGTTGTCTTTTCACTCTGTTGATTGTTTTCTTTGCTGTGCAGAAGTTATTAGTTTGATAAATCCTGTTTATTGACTTTTTTCTTTTGTTGCTTGTGCTTTTGTGGTCTTATTCATAAAGTCTTTGCCCAATCCTACTTCCCGAAGTGTTTCCCCTATGTTTTCACTTAGTAGTTTTATAGTTTCAGGTCTTATACTTAAGTCTTTAAACCATTTTGAGTTGATTTTGGTATATGGTGAGAGGTGCAGGTCTAGTTTAATTCCTCTGCATATGGATGTCCAATTTTTCCAGCACCATTTATTGAAGAGGCAGTTTTTTCTCCAATGTTCGTGTTGCCTTTATCAAATATCAGTTGGCTATAAGTCTGTGGGTTGATTTCTGAGTTCTCTATTCTGTTTCATTGGTCCAAGTGTCTATTTTTATGCCAGTACTATGCTTTTTTGGTTACTATAGCTTTGTAGTATAGTTTAAAGTCAGGTAGTGTTATGGCTCCAGCTTTATTATTTATTTTTTGCTCAGGACTGCTTTGGCTATTCGGGGTCTTTTGTTGTTTTATATGAATGCTAGGATTGTTTTTTCCATTTCTGTGAAGAATGTTGTTGATTAATAATATTCATACAAGGGACTCAAACACCTACACAGTAAAAAACCACATAACCCAATTAAAAAATGGGCAAATGAGCTGAATAGACATTTTTTCAAGGAAGACATACAATGGCCAGCAGGTACTTGAAAAAATAATCAACATCACTAATCATCAGGGAAATGCAAATTAAAACCACATTGAGATGCCATCTCACTCCAGTTAGACTGGCTATATTGAAATGACTGAGAATAACAAATGCTGGTGAGGATGCAAAGAGAGGGGAACCCTCCTACACTGTTGGTAGGACTATAAATTAGTACAGCCACAATGGAAAACAGCACAATGATTTCTCAAACAACTACAGATAGCTTTACCATACGACTGCAATCCCACTTCAGGGTATATACCCAAAGGAATGGAAACCATCATGTCAAAGGGATACTCCTGCACTCCCATGTTCATCACAGCTCTATTTACAATAGCCAAGAGTTGGAACCAACGTAAACGTCCATCGACAGACGACTGTATAAGGAAAGCGTGGTATATATACACGATGGAATACTACTCAGCTATAAAAAAGAATGAAATTCTGCCATTTGCAGTGACATGGATGAGCTTGGAGAAAATTATGTTAAGGGAAATAAGCCAGGCACAGAGGGAAAAACACTGCATGTGCTCACTTATAAGTGGGAGCTAAGAGAGAAAAAGGAAGGAAAGAAAGACCACAGTGGTGCATTCGACTTGTAGAGGGAGAAAACAGAACTAAGGTTGCCAGGGGTAGGTGGGTAGGTGGGTAGGGGGAGGAGGGCTGGGGGGTAGTTAGGTGGGGGACACACAGAATAATTGCAATTTGAGGTGGTGGGCATGCTGATAGCATTGATGTAATCATCATGTCTTGTGTCCAGGTGCTGATGGTCAGCCTGGTGCCCCATGAACATGTATAATCAATATAAATAAAAAGAAACAAAAACAAAAAACAAAATAGCAGCTGTGGAATTTTTTTTTCTTGCTACCTTATTTTTCTCAAAAAATTATTCAGTGATCTAATTAGCTTCATAAAAACTTCCCATTTTTTGATTCTGATTATTTTCCTTCGTGACAGATGTCAAATAGGGTCAGTATTTACCTTAAGATAATACATAGGTATTAAATTTTAATAATAGTTTAAAGTCATTAAATTTTAATAATAGTTTATTTTTATACTGATGAAGTTTCTAAAGCAATAATATGTAACTACTATAATAATATAATTAGACTATTACATAATACTCTTTAATTTTAATTTTTAATACTTTTAATACACATTCTTTGTGGATTTTTAAATGGTAACTGGATACTAGTTATTATATAGGGATTCATGCCAAGTGAAAGGACTGGTAGATTCAAATTTGCAATTTAACAATTCCAGTCTGGTACAGTAAATAATTAGCTGAAAATATAAACTGCATTATGGAATATCTAATGCAGCCAATGTGCAGATGCCAATAGGAATTTTTTTAAAAGATGCTATGTATATCAGGTGGAAAAGCAGCTCCTTGTTTAGAAGCACAGGTTATTTTAGATACTATGAGTTGAAAAAGGACATTCCATTTCCAAGCTGTTGTCTCCTTACTAAGCGGAAGTGGAATGGTAGCTACCAACCCTGTCCGAACAAGAAACTTTACTGCCATCTGCTGGAACATGGTTGCAATAAAGTATGAATCAAACTGCAATTAGCAAAGGAGTAACAAAATACACAAAAATTTCCAAAAATTTGTTTTCAAAATAATAAAGATGTTTGTGATGTGAATGACACCTCCTTAGGTATAGAGCCTCTTATGTTCCCAAAACGAACAACTGCACATGGTGACAGTGGAAAGCCACACACAGATGGTGGGGGCAGGACTGGCTCATGACAAAGTGGAAAACAGTAGAAGGTGTTGTAGGAGGAGCAGGACCTGGGAATTTAGTAGGAGTGCATTTTAGGACCTTCCAAAAGAATGGTTGGGGTCAGGGGGAGGTAAATCACAGTGGCAGGTGTTGTTTGAAGATCATCAGATGTGGGCCAGGAGATCCAGGCTCGACCCTGCATTCATGTGTCCTTGAGAGTTCCTCTCCCTCCCTGAGCTTCCTTTGTTCCTTCTGTATGTGTGTGGGGGGTGGGGTGGGGGGGGTGCAGGTGTTGCTGCATCCTGGGAGCCCTGCCCTCTGACCTCCCAGGTATCAGAGGATGGAGAGACTGGGGTCTCCAGGAATGGGTCAGTATTATTGCATATCTATCAGAGAGTCTAATCCAGAAAGAATGTTTCATCTATTTCCATTTGGTTCCTGATGCTATCTTTTTTTCTTTTTAAGAAAATGTAATTTTACCGTATTATTTTTTACATTCTAGGATGATGTTGTGGAGCAGTTGGGAAGGAGGGGGAGAGGGGAAAGGGAAGGAAGTGTGATGGAAGAGGAAGGAGGGGTGAGATTGAGGCCTGTGGCATCCCCCTCATTCCCAGAGGGGAGATTGGGGGGCTTCCAGTGGTGGCTTCATCATTGCTGGGCTGGGTGCAGATGTCAGGGGGGTGTGGCAATAGCCCTCGTCCCCCACCTTGATGGTATCTTTTGAATCATTAAGTTTGATATTGAGTAAAATTTTTTTGTCTATTTTGTCAGTTCTCAATGTGTTAATACATTAGGCAGCAGTAAAGAAGCCAGTTTGTTGGGTAAACACATGGAAAAAATGACAGGATATAGATGTGGATAGTCTGAATATCACTGAGTTCAAGCAATCTCAAGATATCTGGTAGTTGAAACAAAGTTTGGTAGTTCTTCCTTTTTCCTTCTTGCATTGGATGATCTGTAGAAAACTTAAATATGTGGGGTATCTTGAAAAATCTAAGTTATAGATTATTCATTAATCAGGAATGACCTGGGGTTGGCTGGTTAGCTCAGTTGGTTGGAACGCGGTGTTGTAACCAGGGTCAAGGGTTTGGATCCTCATACTGGCCAGCTGCCAAAAAAAAAAAAAAAAAAAAAGGCGTGATCTCAGTGGCACAGAGGAACGCTTACATACAACTCCTAGATCCTTAGTGGCCGAATATAGGATAATATTGTAAATGCAGAATTAGTCCAAAAAGAAATAAATGATATTTTAACAGAAAAAAATATTTTAGAAAATTGTAGTAAACATGAAAAAGGGCACCGGGCCCCCCAAAGCATGATCAAACATACTTTCTTTGGCAGCATTTGTGTAGTTTATAAGCTTTAAGAGCTTATAAGTTTATAACCTTATAAACGTTTTATGCTTATAAGTTTATAAACTGTTTATAAGTTTATAAACTTTTCATAAGTTTATAAACTTTTTATAAGTTTATGAGCTTTAAAATACATTCATAAAGAATTATTAAATATTCTCTTTTTGCTGAACAAAGCTCTAAAGGGGTGAATATTTTGAATCAGCTTAGCATAAGCAATGTTTCATAGATTAGCTTTGAAATATGGGATGATAGGGAACAGCAGAGAATCATTCTATCAGGAAAATAAAGGCTATTTTCCTAAATTTTTTAAAAGTTGCCAAAGTGATGAAAAATTAGTTCACTGATCATCAATATACCTATCATCCAGATCAAAATTGTTAACATTTGCCATATTTGCTTATTTTATCTATATTTATGTATCTGTTGGCTTCTGCTGCATAACAAACCATGAACAAAATTCAGTGGCTTAAAACAAGCATTTTATTTATCTCCAAATTCTGTGTTTCCTGGGTTGTTCTTCTGGTATGGGCTGTCTTGACTGATCTTTGCTGGGTTTTGTCACGTGCCTGTGGTCAGTTGGTGGGTTGGATGGTGGCTGAATGATCTAGAATGGTCTCCCTTCCAAGACTGGCATTTGGCTGGCTGTCAGCCAGGCCTCAGCTCTTCACATGGCTAGTTTATACTCTTAATATGGGAGTTGCAAAATTCCAAAGGGAAGCAAGAAAAGAGCAACCCACAATAAGCAAGTGCTTTTCATGCCTCTGCTTATGTTATGTTTGCTAATGTCCCACTGGCCAGAGCAAGTCACCAGGATAGTCCAGAGTCAGTGTGGAAGGGCATCAATGAAGGGTGCGGATAGAGGGAAGGAAATAACTTATAGTTATTTTTTTTTTTCTGTCTTGTCTATCTATCTACCTACTACTATCTATTGTCTATCTTTCCATCTGTCCATCATCTTTATATTGCTGTTGAACCATTAAAAGCCAGTTGCAGATATTATTTGCTTCGCTCCTAAATATAAATCCTGGAATAAAAAAGATCCCCCAATTTGATCTTCCTTTCCCTTCTTCACAGACTATTTTTTAAATTTGTTTTTTTGAATTGAAACATAATTGATTATACATATTTCACAGACTATTTTTTTTTTTAAAGATGACCAGTAAGGGGATCTTAACCATTGACTTGGTGTTGTCAGCACCATGCTCTCCCAAGTGAGCCACGGGCTGGCCCTCTTTCACAGACTACTTTTAAAGGGCTAAATGATTTGAACCTCTGTCATTCACCTTGCATTCACACAATAATTGCGACAGTGATGAAGAACATACAGAGGAAGACCTACAAGGCCACCTGGTAAGGATCTTATTTAAAAACATGAACTTTTATCAACAAGGAAGCTGTAGGTTTGAGTTACAACATCCAACCAGACTCCTTGGAGACTATTTTATTTGCATGATCAGGATAAAAGCACACCCACATAGGCTTAGATGGTAAGCTAAATCCTTGCTTTCACCTTTAGTTCCTGTACCAGTATTTCAGATATTGGTGATGCAGCATCCTGTAGTATCCATTGGCTCAAGGCATACACCACATTCAGGAAGACAAGACACTATCCCAAACCTGAGATGGTCTCTTTTTTTTTTTTCCTTTTTGTCTTTTTTTGTGACCGGCAACGGATCGCAACCCTCAGTGTCACACCCGTACCGGACCGGGACCGGCAACGGGATCGCAACCCTCGGTGTTGCGCCCGCACCTCGCTCAGCCAGTGAGCGGCCGGTCTGTATGTGGGATCCGAACCCTCAGTGGGAGCGCCGCCGCGCTCCCAAGCGGCAGGCCCCAGGCACAGGTAAGCCTGAGAGGGATCTGAAGTGGCACAGAAAATGTGTCTGAACTCTTCCCTAATTAAACGCTTTTACACAGTTATCTGAGCCTGGTGAAGATTAGAATTTAAATTCGAAACTACTGTTATCACTAATGGCTGTCTATTAGATGTTTCTGTTTCTTCTTGTCAATTCTTTAAGTTACAGCTTTCTAGGAAATTGACCATTTCATGTTTTTAAAAATGTACTCCAATTCAAAAAAATTTCTCTCCGTCTGTTTAGTTCTGTTTTTATTCATTAGAGTTTTGTAGTTTTCCTCATAGATTCTGGACATAGTTTGTTAGATTTATACCTAAGTATTTCATTTTTTTGGGGGGGGGTGCTATCATTAGTGGTATTATATTTTTAATTTAAAATTCCTATATACCAATTGTTGTTGGTATATAGGAAAGTGGTTGACTTTTCTATATTAACCTTATATCATGAAACCTTGTTATAATTGATTAGTTCCAGGAGTTTGTGTTTGTGTGTGTATTCTTTCAGATTTTCTACATAGATTATCATGTCATCTGTAAACAAAAATAGTTTTATTTCAGGCCGGCCCGTGGCTCACTCAGGAGAGTGTGGTGCTGATAACACCAAGGCCATGGGTTCGGATCCCATATAGGGATGGCCGGTTCGCTCACTGGGTGAGCGTGGTGCTGACAACACCAAGTCAAGGGTTAAGATCCCCTTACCGGTCATCTTTAAAAAAAAAAAAAGTTTTATTTCTTCTTTCCCAATCAGTACAGTTTGCTTCCCTTTCTCCTCTTATTGCTTTAGTTAGGACCTCCAGGATGATGTTGAAAGGAGTGGTGAGAGGGGCATCCTTCTTCTTTCCCAATCAGTACAGTTTGCTTCCCTTTCTTCTCTTATTGCTTTAGTTAGGACCTCCAGGATGATGTTGAAAGGAGTGGTGAGAGGGGCATCCTTACCTTTTTCCTCATCTCAGCAGGAAGGCTTCTAGATTCTCACCATTAGGTATGATGTGAGCTTCAGGTTTTTTGTAGAAATTCTTTATCAAGTTGAGGAAATTCCTCTCTATTCCTAGTTTACTGAGTTTTTATAATGAGTAAGTATTGGATTTTGTCAAATGCTTTTTTCTTCATCTATTGATACAATCATGTGATTTTCTTCTTTAGCTTGATGTTATGACAGATTACATTAATTGGTTTTTGAATGCTGAACTAGTCTTGCATACCTGGAAAAATCCCATCTGATAGTGTGTAATTCTTTTAATACATTGTTGGATTCGACTTGCTAATGTTTTGTCGAGGATTTTTTGCATCTATGTTCATGAGAGATATTGATCTGAAGTTTTCTTTTCTTGTAATGTCTTTGGTTTTAGTATTAGGGTAATGCTGGCCTCACAGAATGCATTAAGAAATATTTCCTTTGCTTCTATCTTCTGAAAGAGATTGTAGAGAATTGGTATAATTTCTTCCTTAAATGTTTAGCGGAACTCACCAATGAACCCATCTGTGCCTGGTTCTCTTTTAGAAGGTTATTAATTATTGATTCAATTTCTTTAATACATATTAGGCCTATTCAGATTGTCTATTTCTTTTGAAGTGAGTTTTGGCAGATTGTGTCTTTCAAGAAATTGGTTCATTTCATCTAAGTTATCAATTTTGCGGGCATAGAGTTATACATAGTATTCCTTGATTATTCTTTTATCTGTAGTGATATGCTCTTTCATTTCTGATATTAATAATTTGTGGGGTTTTTTTCAGAGTTAGTCTGGCTAGAGGCTTATCAATTTTATTGACCTTTCCAAAGAACCAGCTTTGGTTTTACTGATTACTTCTATTGAGTTCCAGTTATCAGTTTCACCGATTTATGTTCTAATTTTTACTTCGTTGGCTATTTATATCTTCTTCAGTGAGTTTTCATAGTTTGTGTCGTTCAAAGAATTGGTCCACTTCAAATAGATAAAAGGTTGTCAAATTTATGGGCATAAAGTTGTTCATCATACACACTTATTAACCTTTTAATGTCCATGAGGTCAGTGATGCCATTCTTTATCTCATTGCTAGTATTTATGTCGTCCCTCTTTTTTACTTTGACCATTGGCTGTAGTGCATCAGCAAATCAGCTAAATCTGGTGCACCACTTGTTTTTTATCACCTATGAGCTGAGAATGGGTTTTATACTTTTAAATGGTTATATTTTGAATGGAATTATATACACTTAAAAATATATATACACACACACATACATACACACATATCTATCATCTATCTACCTACCTACTTACCTACATAATACCTTCAGCTTTGCCTCTTGGTCTGAAAAGCCTAAAACTTTTACTATCTGGCCTATTTTTTAAAAAGAAAAAGTGCAGGTACTCACTCACATACAGCTGTCCATCAACACAGTCCCAGAGACACATGCTCTGACCAGTCAGATGCTCAAAGATGCACACACATACAGAAACCTTTCTCTCTCTTTCTCTCTGCTGTTCTGTCTCTGTCTCTGTCTTTCTCCCTCTCACACACACAGAAAGCCACCCATGACTTGCGTAAAGATGCTCTCACACACAGTAGCCGTCAAACTGCATGCACAAATATACATAATGACTGTCACATAGTCATGAAGATACCTCTTGGAGCTGTCACTTCCATAGACACACACACCAAACACACATACACACAGATACAAGTCTTTTACATACTACAATGGAGACATATCTAGCCCTGTAACATGCACAGGTACTAACCTTTCACACACTTTTCATACAAACACACACAAGCTACCACACAGCAAAAGTACACAGTGCCTGTCACATGTAGTCACAGAGACATATCCTGACTTCTCACACACATAGATGGCCACATACATGTACCTCATAATCACAGAAATACACCTCAGACCTATCACACGACACCCAACAAATCACAATATCACAGAAACACACCCCGGCTGTCATGCTACACACAAACCCACGCACTTATGTCAGTCACAGATTCATCCTAATCCCGTCATACAAAAGCACTTTCTCTCTTTGGTGCACTCACATGCACAATCTGTCACACAGTCATAGTCCTGCTGTGTCATGAGCACACATACAGCCACAAAGATGACCCCCCGACCATTCCATCTGTCACACATACCATTCCCTCTGTCACAGGACATCCCAGTCCTGTCACGTATACCATCATGCAAATGTAACATCACCATTCACACAGTCGGTGTGACACATCCTTGGCTCTATCACGGCATAGTGTTCACACACAACCCCTACAACATGTCTATAACTCACCGTCAAGGGTGCTTTATCACACGTGACCAGGGAGACACCGCGACCCTGTTTTGCCCACCCTTCTCTCAAATATTTCACACCAGTCACACCATCATCATCTTCAGCTGTTCGTGTTCTCCTCGTGGGCCTCCCCGACCCCCACCTCTCCGCCGCACTCTGTCTCGACGTCTCTTTTCCACCGCACCTGGTTTTGCCCACCCTTCTCTCAAATATTTCACACCAGTCACACCATCATCATCTTCAGCTGTTCGTGTTCTCCTCGTGCGCCTCCCCGACCCCCACCTCTCCGCCGCACTCTGTCTCGACGTCTCTTTTCCACCGCACCTGCTCACACACTGAATCCAAGACCTTCCAGGATGCTGCAAAGGGCCTCTGAGACCTAAGGTCATCCGGACCCGGTGGCCTGTGGGAAATGTAGTCTAGAGCTGGAAAAGGAGGACATGCCGGAAACCCAAGCGCCTCGGGACCACGCTGCCCCGGGGGTTTCTGGAAGTTGTAGTCTGTGCTCAACGTGCGCAGGCGCTGCACGCGCCGAGCCTGAAAATGCACGTTGCAGCGCAGGCCGTCTGGGGTTTCCATGAAGCAACTTACCTGTGTGCGCGAGGTCGTCAGTGAGGGGCGCCCCAAGGGCCAGCGCGTGTCTCACCACATTTGCGCTCCATAAGGCGGGGCATTGCCTGTGATGGTCCTTGAGGTGTTGCCAGGCCCGAAACAGCACGGGCGAAGCAACTTACCTGCGTGCGCGAGGTCGTCAGTGAGGGGCGCCCCAAGGGCCAGCGCGTGTCTCACCACATTCGCGCTCATAAGGCGGGGCATTGCCTGTGATGGTCCTTGAGGTGTTGCCAGGCCCGAAACAGCACGGGGGATGCAGGCGGTAGTAATTCTGTCACTGTGACAGTCGTGGGGCAGGTTGTGATCGTAAATGGGTGCAACAGTGTGCTGGAGCCAGTTCCCACTGGCAGATTTTCTGAAATTTGAGAGTTGTGTTAAACTCAACCAGGACTAAAAATTGTATATACAATTAATTAAATTAAAAGCTAGGGCAATAAATACTCAAAACGCTGTACTTTCTAGTTATTTTACTATTATCTGTGTTCTTGAGGTTATGCCTGTTCTATCTATATGGTGGAAATACTATGTAATGGCATGTTACTGTACATCTCTTCCCAACTACACCTTCAGTGATACCACGTTGGTAGCTGGAACTTGGCCATGAATTGGTAATCACTACAAACCATGGCTTGATTTATTGTTTTGTTGATTGACTAAGGGGTGTGTATGTGTGTGTGTTGGGGGGCGGGTACTCACCAAGATCCTATGTCTTCCTCTTGCAGTGTCCCTCCAGCTCCCTTTTCTGATAAGGTTAACATTGTGCTCACATTAAAGAAGAAATACTTAAGGGAATCCCTTTGTTTATCACGGAGCATACATTGAAGAGTGTATTCATAGTTGAGAGGCAATAAATCAGTAACAGAAACAAATGACACATCACATTTTCACTTATCAAATTTCAAAAACTAAAAACGTAGATAGTATACAATATGGTTGAGAATGTGGGAAAATGATAACTCACACATAGTTGAGGGGAATGACTACAGCCTTTTAACAATTTTGTGTAGTAGCTGTAACAATGTGTGAAAGCAAACCCCTAAGCAGCCGGCGTTTTCACATATAAGAATCGAGCCTACAAAAATGCTGGCACGAAAGACAAAGGTGTGGGTAAAATACTGAAGAATGGAAGTCAACCTCAACGTTCATCTTTTGAGGAATTGCTATTTGTAGCTATTTAAATTTAAATTTGTTAAAATAAAATTTTAAATTATGTTCCTTATACCACTATTTCAAAGGCTTATTAGCAAACGTGGCTAGTGGCTATTCAATCGGACAACACAGACAAAACATTTTCAACATCACACAAAGTTATATTGAACAATGCAGGGTTAGATAATAATTCCACATTAAAAACGAGTTAAATATCTGTAACTGACATGAAATGAAGTAAAAGGATGAGCTAAAGTGAAAAGAGCAAATAGCAGAACAATATATATAGCACGATTCCATTTCTGTATAATAAAACATACATTTGCGGTACAGAAGAATCTGGAAAAATACCTAAAATTGTTAACTGTGGTCACTTCTGTAGAGGGGGAATGACTAGAGGGAGATTTTCATTTCTGATATTATTTACTATCTGCTGTTTGAATATTTAAAACTAACAACTAAATATTGCTAAATCCAAATAAATATTTTTATTACTTATTTTGAAAGATTTTCTGCTGCTTTCTATTCAGCCACTTACTCTTTCTTGAAATACACAAGTATTTTATCTGAAAAGATCTCACTTATTATTTATTTTCTCACTGAGAAGCATTTAAAAAAAGCAGTTGAGTGAATAAAACATAAAACAATGAGAAGCTGTGGCAGTAGCAAATGTGAAATTAGTTAGAGCAATTTAAAATCCCAGTGTAAGTACTTCTGTGAAATGATTTCCCTTTTATTTTGTAATTACAAAAGCAATGTATGTTTATTACATAAAATAAGAAGACAGAGCAAATACAGGAAAAATACCCCTTATTCCATGGAGCCAGCGACTAGCACTGCCAACATGTTGCTACAGAGCTTCCCAGATCATATTGGACACACACAGTACGGATTTTTCCTCACCATTCAAACATTTTCTAATGTAATACTTTATCTGCACCATCATTTGAATGTTAAAGTTGTACCAACTAATTCCTTAATATTAAAGATTTAGGTTGTTGCTGCTTTTCCTCATAACCAATCCTAGAAGACAGGAAGATGAAGCCTAAATTGAATTAAAGATCTAAAATATATTCACAAATCATGGTCTGAATCAATATTTCTTAAAAACGTTATGGACCATTTCCATTACTTTAACAAAACTACCTTATGAAATGATTTTCCTGGAAATAATTCCTGGACTCACCTATCTGCTCCTAGATTTAGAAGTGGGCACAGGCCCTCAGTTCCAGAAGAATTAGCATGTGAGGAGTGATAAGTGGAAACAGTAGCTCTAGGGGGCATTAAATAATCCAGCTTTCTTACAACATGAGGATCCCAGTCCAGATTCTATACAAATTGAAATTTAGTATACCAGTTTAGGTTGGTGTCAGAATAAGCAGTTTCATGCTTTTCAAGTTCCTGAACCCTCGAAGATGTATTTGGAGGGATGTAAGTGAAAATGTAAAGTAAGGACTCCCCAAAATCCTCTCCTCCATAAAAGCAATGAGAATTCTGGCAAAAGTTGACCAAACCATTTCCCCACTAAACTCTAGAAATTAAAACTTTCAGCAATCTGGGGAAGCCAGCTGAATCTTGCTAAAAACAGCTTTGCAGCAATTTAATTTGCTCTATGCTGATACCCTTCCTCCCAAGCTCCAGAGTAGCTTTGAAAACCCAAAGCCCACAGTCTCTGGTGAAAACAAGCAGCCTGGCAATTGCAAGAAAGGGGGTAGTAGAGATGAATTTCCTTAAAAGCCCTTTGCCAGAGAATTGTCATTATTTGGCCTATTTGATGCTTCCCTGGAAGACCCCACTAACAAGTCTTTCTTTGACTCAGAGCTTACCCAGTGTAAAGAGCCTTTTCCTCAGGGGAATTTGTTGGAAACAGTGGCAATTGTTACTGCATTTCTTGGGCAATGTGCAACAGTTGAGGCAAACAACAGACTAACCAAAAAACTTAAAAAGAAAATCTGAAAATATGATGTCTGTAGGGGGGTTTGAAAACCTCCAACATATTTCTGGAAATATGGAAGTTCATCTTCACATATAGGTCTGTGTGCATGCTCAAGAGAGAGCTGAGAAGGCCCTACATTCTCACTTTTGGCTAACCTTGAGGTTCTGTGCAAGAGAAAGTAAAGGCTAAGGTGGAGTTAGAAATTGTTGGGCTGAGTGTTGAAGGTATGCCCCAACAGAAACACAAGAGTCTATCTTATTTAAAAGGGAACTTCACAAAGCAATAATTGTCAATCTGTGATGACTGACATATACTGTATAAAAAATGTAATTTGTATGACAATGATAGCAAAAAGGTGGGGAGGGGAATGAACTACATAGAAACAATACTTTTTATACTATTGAAATTAAGTTGGGATAAACCTGAACTAGATTGTTAAATTAAGATTTCAATTTTAGAGGAGATGAGGGCAGTCCCTGCTGACAGATGGCAGGACTGGGAGGACCTTTATGAGCTGAGGGCTGCCCTTGCCACAGATGGCAGGAGCGTGGGGTGCTGTCATGAAGGAGGCTTGCCACTGCTGCAAACACCACCACCAAATGGGTGATCTGCCATAGCCACCACTGCCACAAAAGCAGGCTGCCACCAATACCACCATGAGAGCAGAAGCCACAACTGCCACAGCAGCCACCACTACTGTGCAGGCAGCCTGCTGACCACTCAACTCCATTGACACAAGGAGCATCACCAGTGGAGCCCAGGGAAAGAGGTGAGTGAGCACAGACCTGTGACCCCATAACCCAAACCACAGGGGAAATTATGCTGCCACACATAGCACATCTGGGGGTGGGAGGTATATGTGCAGCCCACACAACTGTGTTGATCTGAGGAGAGACACGTGCAGAACCCCCAGAGAGTGCAGAAACCCCAGTTTGCCAAGTAGACTAAGGAAGAACATTACCAACCACCACCAACCCATCTCCCAACTGGGAGAAGTAAGGACCCAGGAGGGGCTTCTGCCCGGAGGAAAGAGAAACCCTGCCAATGTCACCCATTCAAACTGATGAGCTCCAGTGTACCCCAGTGCACCCAACAGGGTCACAGGACACTAGTTAGGGTGCCAATAAGCCTGCTCAGGATCACCTGCCAAAGAGAATGCTGGTGATTCTCCCAAGAACTCAAGAGCTTGCCCATGTCCTTGACAACCCAACACAGTATCACTAACCTCAGTAAGAAATCACTAAGTGTCCCAGTGCCTAGGCCACAGAGGCACTCACACACAACTCCAACACTGAATACAGCTGAAGTACCCACACAGAGACTACACTACTGAGTTTACCTGGAACCAATACTAAAACCCTGTACTCAATGGTCAATATAAAGCACATCTATAGGAGGAAGTCTCTCTCCTCAAAGCCCACTCCAGAGTAACAGGAAGCAGCTGTTCTACCAGATGACCAGACATCAACATAGAGATACTAGAAATATGAAAAGACAAGAAAATATGACACAACCAAAGGAATACAGTAATAATCAAGTACCAGAACCCATACAGCAGGAAACCCCTGAATGACTGAAACGGAATTCTGAGCAATGATTTTAAGGAAACTCAATGAGATACAAGAAGACTCAGTTGGATGACACAACGAAGTGAGAAAACTATTCAGGATCTGCAGGAGGAAATTAACAAAGACTTTAATACCTTAAAAAGAGAGTGTAGCAGAACTCCTGGAACTGAAGGATTCATTCAACGAAATAAAAAACACAACCAAGAGCTTAAGCAGCAGGTTAGAGCAAGTGGAAGAAAGATTTTCTGATCTTGAAGACAATCTTTTTGAAATAACCCAGGCAGACACACACACACAAAAAAAAAAAAAAAAAAAAAAAAAAAAAAAAAAAAAAAAAAAAAAAAAAAAAAAAAAAAAAAAAAAAAAAAAAAGAAAGAAAGAAAGAAAGAAAAAAAAAGAATTTAAAAAAATGAAGCAAATCTAAGAGACCTAGCAGACAACCTTGAGCACCCAAACATCTGAATCATGGGTGTTCTGGAAGGGGAGGAAAAAGGAAAAGACACTGAAAACATGTTCAATGAAATAATAGTGGAAATCTTCTCAAGTATGGGGAGAGAAACAGACCTTTAGATCCAGGAGGCTCAAACATCTCCAAACAGATTCAATTCAAAAAGGTCCTCTCTGGGCCATCCTGTGGCTCACTTGATAGAGTGCGGTGCTGATAACACCAAGGCCACGGGTTTGGATCCCATATAGGGATGGCCGGTTCGCTCACTGGCTGAGCGTGGTGCTGACAACACCAAGTTGAGGGTTAAGATCCCCTTACTGGTCATCTTTAAAAACAAAACAAAACAAAACAAAACAAAAACAAAAAGGTCCTCTCTGAGACACATTATAGTCAAACTAGCAAAACTCAAAGACAAAGGGAGTATCCCCCAAACAGAAAAAAAAAAAAAGCATCGAGTTACCTGTGAGGGAGTCCCCATCAGACATACAGCAGACTTCTCAACAGAAATCATAAAGGCCAGAAGAGAATGGGATGGTATAGTCAAAATGTTAAAAGAAAAAAAAAAAAAAAACCCTGCCAGCCAAGAGCACTATACCAAGCAAGGCTATCCTTCAGAAATGAGGGAGAAAGGGCTGGCCTGGTGGCGCACTGGAGAGTGCGCCGCTTGGGAGTGCGGCGGCGCTCCCGCCGAGGGTTCGGATCCCATGTGGAGACCGGTTCCTGCTCACTGGCTGAGTGCAGAGCGGGTGCAACACCGAGGGTTGCGATTCCATTGCCAGTCCCCGGTACGGGCGCGACACTGAGGGTTGCAATCCCGTTACTGGTCAGTTAAAAAGACAAAAAGGAAAAAAAAAAAAGAAAGAAAGAAATGAGGCAGAAATAGTGTATTTCCCAGGCAAACAAAAACTGTGGGAGTTCACCACCACATGACCAGCCCTACAAGAAATCCTCAAGGGATTCCTGAAGCTGAAATCAAAAAAATGACATTCACTACCACGCATAAACAAGGAAGAACAAAACCCACTGGTAGAACAAAAGTGCAAATGAGAAAGAGAAAGAAACTATATCTTACCACCTCAAAAAAACAACAAACATTAAAGAAAATAAAAGGGGAAGAAAGGAACAAAAGATATTTCCAAATGAAAATTGATAAAATGCCAGGAGTAAGACAATACCTTTTGATAACAACCCTACATGTAAACAAATTAAATTACCCACTCAAAACACACAGATTGACTGACTGGATTAAAAAGCTGGACCCAAGTACATGCTGACTACAAGAGACACACCTCACCTGTTAAGATACACATAGACTAATAGTGAAAGGATGGAAAAAGATTTACCATGCAAAAGGAAAGTAAAAATGAGCAGGAACAGCTATTCTTATATTAGATAAAACCGACCTTAAACCAAAAACCATAAAAAGAGACAAAGAAGGCCATTATATAAAAGTAAAGGGATCTATCCAGCAAGAAAACATAACAATCATAAATATACATGCACCCAACACCAGAGCACCCATATATATAAAGCAAACACTATTAGACCTAAAGAAAGAGATAGTTTTCAATATGATAATAGCTTCAGGACTTGAACACTCCTCTTTCAGCACTGGACACATCACTTAGGCAACATATAACAGAGAAACACAGGATTTAAACTAAAATTTAGACCAATTAGACTTGGCAGATATCTAAAGAACATTTTACCCAATAACAAAAGAATATTCATTCTTCTCATGAGCACATGAAACATTCTCCAGGACAGACCACATGCTAGGTCACAAATAAGTCTGAACAAATTAAAAAAAATCAAAACCATTTAAAATGTTTTCAGACCACAACAGATTAAAACTAGAAATCAACAATAAGCAAAACTCTGGAAACTATACAAATACACGGAAATTAAACAACATGCTCCTGAATGACCTATGGGTCCAGGAAATCAAAAAATTTCTTGAAACTAATGAAAATAAAGCCACATGATACCAAAACCTGTGGGATACTGTAGAAACAGTACTATGAGGGAAGTTTATTGCAATAAACACTTACATCCAAAGAACAGAAAGATTTCAAATAAACAACCTAATGCTACACCTCAAAGAACTAAAACAAGAATAATCCAATCCTAAAATTAGTAGGTGAAAAGAAATAATTAAGATCAGAGCAGAACTAAATGAAATAGAGACTCCCCCAAAATGATACAAAAGATCGATGAAATGAAAATTTGGTTTTTTGAGAAGTTAAACAAAATAGGCAAATGATTGGCTAGGCTAACTAGAAGAGAGAAGACTCAAGTAACAAAAATCAGAAATGAAAAAGTAGATATTACAATTGATAACCACAGAAACAGAATCATTAGAGACTATCATGAACAATTATACATCAACAAATTTGAAAAGCTGGAGAAAATGGATATATATCTGGACACATACAAAGTACCAAGACTAAATCAAGAAGAAATAGAAAACCTGAAGGGATAAATAACAAGCAATGAGATTGAAGCAGTAATCAGCAGTCTCCTACAAAAAAACACCCAAGGGCCAGATGGCTTTACTGCTGAATTCTACCAAACCTTTCAAGAGGAATTAATACCAATTTTCTTCAAACTACTCCAAAAAATTGAGAGGCCATTATCACCCTGATACCAAAACCAGACAAAGATACAGCAAAGAAAGAAAACTACAGGCCAACATCTCTGATGAACATAGATGCAAAAATCTTCAATGAAATATTAGCAAACTGAATACAGCAACACATCAAAAAATATTATATCCCATGATCCAGGAGAATCATTTCAGGTATGCAAGGATGGTTCAACATATGCAAGAAAATAAATGTGATACACCACATCAACAAAATTAAGGACAAACACAATATGATTATCCCAACAGATACAGAAAAAGCATATGACAAAAATCAACATCACTTCATGATGAAGACTCTCAGCAAATTAGGTATAGAAGGAAAGTATCCAACACGATAAAAGCCATATATGACAAACCCACTGCCAATATCATCCTGAATGGGTAAAAGCTGAAATCTTTTTCCTTAAGAATGGTAAGAAAACAAGAATGCCCACTCTCACCACCCCTAATTAACATAGTATTAGAAGTACTAGTGAGAGCAAACTGGAAAGAGAAAGACATAAAGGGCATCCAGATTGGAAAAAATGAAGTCAAACTGTCCCTGTTTGCAGAGGACATGATCCTATGTATAGAAAAACCTAAAGACTCTACCAAAAAACTCTGAGAGCTGATAAATGATTTCAGTAAAGTTGCAGGATACAAAATCAACATGAAAAAACCAGAAGCGTTTTTATACTCCATCAACAAAGTAGCAGATAATGAAATCAAGAAAGCAAGTCCATTTAGAATAGTCACCCCCAAAATAAAATACTCAGGAACCAATTTGTCTAAGGAGGTGAAAAATCTCTACCTTGAGAACTACAAATCACTGCTGAAAGAAATTAGAGATGGAAAGACATTCCATGCTCTCAGATTGGAAGAACTAACATTGTTCCTTACTACCCAAAGTGATCTACAGTTTCAATGCAATCCCCATCAAAATACCAATGACTTTCTTCACAGGAATAGAAAAAAACAATCCTAACATTTATATTGAACAATGAAAGACCCCAAATAGCCAAAACAATCCTGAGACAAATAAATTAAGCCACAGGCATTATACTACCTGACTTCAAATTATACTGCAAAGTTATAGTATTCAAAACAGCATGGTACTGGCATAAAAACAGACACTCAGACCAATGGAACAGAATAGAGAACCAAGAAATCAACCCATATACTCATAACCAACTGATCTTTGACAAAGGCATCAAGAACATCCACTGGGGAAAAGACTGACTCTTCAATAAATAGTGCTGGGAAAACTGTACATCCGTATGTAGAAGAATGAAACTACACCCATTCCTCTTGCCATATACCAAAATCAACTCAAAATGGTTTAAAGACTAAATATGAGACCTGAAACTATAAAACACCAAAAATAAAAACTTGGGAAACACTTCAGGAAGTAGGACAGGGCAAAGATTTTACACGACCCAAAAACATAGGCAACAAAAGAAAAAATAAACAAATGGGATTATATCACACTAAAAAGTTTCTACACAGCAAAAGAAACAATTAACAGAGAGAAAAGAAAACCTACAGAATGTGAGAAAATATTTGCAAACCATGCATCTGACAACGGATTATTATCCAGAATATACAAGGAACTCAAACAACAGTAAAAAACCAAGTAAGTCAATTAAAATATGGGCAAAGGAGCTGTACAGATATTTCTCAAAGGAAGATGTACTAATGGCTAACACATAAAAACAAATAAAAAAATGCTCAATGCCACTAAGCATCAGGGAAATTAAAATTAAAACCAGATTGAGATATCACCTCATGTCAGTTAGACTGGCTATTATCAAAAAGACAGAGAATAACAAATACTAGTGAGGATGTGGAGAAAGGGCAACACTCCTACACTATTGGTGGGACTGTAAATTAGTGAAGCCATTATAGAAAACAGAATGGAGGTTCCTTAAACTACAGATAGAACTGCCATAAGATCCAGCAATCCCACTGCTGGGTATGTACCCGAAGGGACAGAAGTCATCATGTCAAAGGGATACATGCACTCCCATGTTTTTCATAACTCTATTTACAATAGCCAACAATTGGAACCAACCTAAATGTCCATCATCAGATGTTGGATAAGGAAGATGTAGTATATATACAAAATGGAACACTACTCTGCCATAAATAAGAAGGAAATACTGCCATTTGCAGCAACATGGATGAACTTAGAGAAAATTATGTTAAGTGAAATAAGCCAGGCACAGAAAGAGAAATACCAACCTCATTATGTATAAGTGGGAACGAAAGAAAGAGAGAGAGAGAGAGAGAGAGAGAGAGAGAGAGAAAAGGAAGGAAGGAAGGAAGGAAGGAAGGAAGGAAGGAAGGAAGGATGGAAGGAAGGAAGGAAGGAAGGAAGGAAGGAAGG
>NW_007726758.1:411189-414523 GCF_000696425.1 Galeopterus variegatus
AAGGAAGGAAGGAAGGAAGGAAGGAAGGAAGGAAGGAAGGAAGGAAAGAAAGAAGGAAAGAAGGAAAGAAGGAAAGAAAGAAGAAAGAAAGAGAGAGAGAGAGAGAGAGAGAGAGAGAGAGAGAAAGAAAGAAAGAAAGAAAGAAAGAAAGAAAGAAAGAAAGAAAGAAAGAAAGAAATAGAAACCACAATCAATAATTCATGGAACTTTCAAAAGGAGAGAATGGAATTGAGGACACCAGAGATGGCAAAGTGGGGAGAGAGAGTGGGGTTAGAAAGAAATTGGTAAAGATCCATAAAAAATGATTACATTGTGTAATGTTGAATATACTAATTACCATGACTTGAGAATCACATACTGCTCACAGGTATTGATATTCAACACTGTACCTACAGATATGTACAATCAATTATATTTCAATTAAAATGTAAATATACAAAACAACAAAAACAAAAGCTGAACGAGAAAAACACTTTCAATTTTAATCCTCAGGGCAATGACTACAAATATAACTAAAAATATATAGTAGAAGCAACAAAAAAGGAATTAAAATGGCACACTAGAGAATGTCTATTTAATATAAAAGAAGGCAATAATAAAGAAACAAAAAAGACATAAGATATAACAAAAAAAAATAGCAAAATGGCAGATGTAAATCCTACTTTAGTAATTACATTAAACGTAAATGAATTAATACCCCAATTTAAAGGCACAGATTAGAAGAATGAATTTAAAAAGTATGATCTGAGTATATGCTGTTGATGAGGCAAACCACAGATTGAAAGACAAACTAGGTTAACATTAAGAGGATACATATGCAAACAGTAACCAAAAGAGAAATGAAGAGGTTATATTAATATCAGATAAAATAGCCTGCAAAAACAGTTCTACGAGAGACAAGAAAGTACATATTATAATAACAAAAAGGGTCAATTCATCAAGAAGACATAATCAGCATAAATATACAAGCACTAATAATAGATCCTCAAAATACATGAAACAAAAATGGGAAGAACTGAAGGGAAAAATAGAAAATTAAAAGGTAATAGTTGGAGACTTCAATACTCCACTTTCAATAACGGATAGAACAACTAAACAGAAGATAAACAAGGAAAGAGGAGCCTTGAACAGTACAAACCAACTAGACCTAACAGATAGCTATAGAACATTCCATTCAACTATAGCAGAATACACAATCATCTCTATTATGCACGGGAAATTCTCCAGGATAGACCATGTAAGGCCATAAAATGAGACTCAATAAATTTGAAAGAATTAAAATCATACAAAGTTATGTTCTTTGACTACAGTGGAATGAAATCAGAAATAAGTAACAGAAAGAGATTTGAGGAATTCACTAATATGTGGAAATTAAACACACTCAAACAAACAATGGGTCAAACGATAACTTAAAAGGTAAATTAGAAAATACTTTGAGGGGCCGGCCCAGTGGCGCACTGCTACAGTGTACCACTTGGGAGCGTGGCGGCGCTCCTGCTGAGGGTTCGGATCCCACATACAGACCAGCTGCTCACTGGCTGAGCGAGGTGCGGGCGCAACACTGAGGGTTGCGATCCCTTTGCTGGTCCCGGTCCGGTACGGGCGTGACACTGAGGGTTGCGATCCATTGCCGGTCACGAAAAAAGACAAAAAAAAGAAAAGAAAAGAAAATACTTTGAGATAAATAAAAACAAAACCACAAATACCAAAACCTATGGTATACAGCTAAAACCATGCTTGGAGGAAAATTTATAGCTGTAAATGCTTGTATTTAAAAAAGAGGAAACTGAAATCAATAATCTGAACTTCTATGTTGAAAAACTGGAAAAAAAAGAGCAAACTAAACCCAAAGCAAACAGAGGAAGGAAATATTAAAGATTAGAGTAGAAATAAATGAATTAGATAATAGAAAAACAAACAAACATCAGCAAAACCAAAATTTTTTCTTTGAAAGATGAATAACATTGTAAACTTTCAGCTAGACTGACCAGGGAAAAAAGAAGACTCACGTGATTAAAATTAGGAATGAAAGAGGAGACATTACTAGTGACCTTACTGAAGTAAAGATGATTATAAGGGAATGGACAAATTACAAAAAGATACAAATCACTGAATCTTGAAAAAACAGAGATTGAATTAGTAATTTAAACACTTCCTATAAAGAAATGTCCAGGACCAGATGGCTTCAGTGGTGAATTCTACCAAACAATTAAAGCAGAAACAACATCAATCTTTTACAAACTCTTCCAAGAAACAGAAGACAAGAGAACACTTCTTGTAATTCTATGAGGCCAGCATTACTCTGATTATAATAGCGGATAAAGACATTACAAAAAAACTATCATCCAGTATCTCTCATGAACATAGATGCAAATATCCCTAACAAAATACTAGCAAACTGAATCCAGCAACATTTCAAAGGACTATATATCAAGTCAAATTTATCCCAGAAATACAAGGGTGGTTCAGCATAGAAAAATTAAAGTAATATATTACACTAATAGAGTGAAAGGAAGAAAAAAGACCCTACGTGATTATCACAATTGGTTCAGAAAAAGCATTTAACAAAATTCAACATCATTTCATGGCAAAAACATACAACAAACTAGGAATATAAAGGAATTTCCTCAACCTGATAAATGGCATTCATGAAAAACCCAAAGCTAATGTCATACTTAATGGTGAAATAATGAAATCTCCTCGTAAGATAAAAACAAGACAAACATGTCTACTCTTACCACTTCTATTCAACAACGTAATAGATATTCTAGCCAGGGAAATAAAGCAATAAAAAGAAACAAAATGCATCCAGATTAAAAAGGAAGAAATAAGAATATTTCTATTTGCATATGCCATCATCTTGTATATAGAAAATCCTAAAGAATTACCCAAAGAACTATTAGAGCTAATAAACAAATTCAGCAATGTGGCAGGATACACGACCAATAAAATGCATTTAATTAAAAATATTTCACTGTTCACTGAAAAGACCAACCCAATAGCAATAAATACCCCTATCACTCAGAGACTGGGCTTTAATATATTACTTTTTCCCTAAAAGGAACCCTGAAGAAATGTCTAAATCTAAATCTGTAGCAGATTTATAGATAACCCTGGAATGTCTTGCAAAAACAGATAATAGAGGAGCCATATAAAACACTACTTGATTCATGCCAAACAGAACAAATGAAACAAAACTCGGGAACCAATTTTAAAAATCTCCTACTGGCTAAAGGTAGGGCAATTTGAGCGCCTATCAGGATAATAACTACGAAGGATTAAAGCACATCAATGAAATACCTGAGTTCAAAATTATACTAATGAAACCTAATTT
>NW_007726758.1:414648-415412 GCF_000696425.1 Galeopterus variegatus
GAAGTAGTGTTGCCAAAAGTGTTGAACCTCAACCATACCTGCTATGGGTTAAATGTGTTCCCCAAAAGTTCATGTTCTGGAAACTTAATCCCCACTATAATTGTGTTAAGAGTTTGGGAAATCCTACTACAGTAATTGAAAGGTGGGGTCTTTAAGAGGTTATTGGATTGTGAATTCTTGTGAATGAATTAATCCATTGATGGTTTAACAGGTGGTAATGGGCCTAGTTCTGATGGCTTTAAAAGGAGATCAAGTGAGATGGTTAGCCCATTCACCATGTGATACCCTGCCTTGTTGTAGAAGATGGCCCTTGCCAGATGTGTTCCCTGGACTTTGGACTTTCCACCCTCTGAAACTGTAAGAAATAAATTTTATTTCTTTATAAATTAACCAGTTTCAGGTATTCTAAGCAACAGAAATGAAATAAACTAATACAATACCCAATCACCTGTTTATAGGAAATATAAAAGAGAGAAATGTATTAAATGACATCACAGGATGCTATCAGCAAAATCCAGATTGTGAGAAATTCTACTAGAAAAACAATGTAATTTCTTAATCAAATAGTTGCTTGAAAATGAAGATATTGAGGGAGAACCTACAGATTGAAATGGACATGAAATGCCAAATCTACCGATTACAATGTGTGGACCTTATTCAAATTCTGATTTAAACAATGTGTAAAATAACGACTCATGATATATCAGAAATTTGAAAGCTCATTGAATTTAATTTTAATTAAAAAATAATGTTATACATACAAA
>NW_007726758.1:417101-418124 GCF_000696425.1 Galeopterus variegatus
TGATTTTTTTGAAGTTTCTCATTTTTCTACATTTATTTGGATTCTGCTGTAAAAAAAAAAAAAAAGAGTGCTAACATTTATTTATATATACTAACATTGGCTCATTGATTCTTATTTTATTCAATGTACTGTAATCCATTATTATCATTATTAATTTTAATGCTTAAATCGTCCCATATGTAGTCAGTGAGAACCCCTTCAAGCTGGCTTCTTTTGGAATATTCCCACCATTCTTTGAGCAACTTCTTGTTCACTGACACAAGATATTCCAGGCTCATCTTGTGCTTTCTGTGGTCCAGTTCTGGCAACATTCATTTCTCTTTTAGCAGAAAATGGTATTGAGAAACCAAGATCTGGGTGCTAGTTTTCTTTTTCTAATTTGTGTATCTACTGTATTAGTAAGTTTTATATTTTTGGGTGATATCATGATGGTAGTTATTGTTCGTTCTCTTCTGGATGTGGGGCTCCCCTAAGCATTTCTTGTAAGGCCAGTCTAATGGTGATGAATTCCCTTAATTTTTGCTTGTCTGAAAAAGGCATTAATTCTCTTACATTCCTTATGGATAGCTTTGCTGGGTATAATATTCTTAGCTGGTAGGTTTTTTGTGGGTTTTTTTCTTTTCTTTCAATACTTTGAATATATCATCCCATTGTCTCCTGGCATGTAGGGTTTCTGATGAGAAGTCTTCTGTTAGTTTAATTAGTATTCCCTTATATGTGAATTGATGCTTTTTCTCTTGCTCTTTTCAGAATTCTGTCTTTAACTTTTGGTAGCTTGATCACAATGTGCCTTGGAGAGAACCTTTTTGGGCTGAATCTATTTGGGAACTTTTGAGTTTCCTGGATTTGGATGCTCATATCTTTCTCCAAACTAGGAAAGTTTTCAGCTATTATTTCGTTAATCACAAGTTTTTTGTTTTCTTCTTCTGGAATGCCCATGATTTAAATATTTATTTACTTAGTATCCCATAAATAGAAAGTATCCCATAAATCTTGTAGACTTTGTTAATTCTTTTTAATTCT
>NW_007726758.1:418165-419587 GCF_000696425.1 Galeopterus variegatus
AATATCTATCTCTTTGTTAAATTTTTCATTCAGATCATGAGTTGCTTTTCTGATTTTGTTGACTTGTTTGTCTGTATTCTCTTGTATCTCAGTTAGTATCCTTAAGATTATTAATTTGAATTCTTTTTTTGGCAAGTCAGCAATTTCTTATTCTTTGACATCAGTCACTGGATCATTATTTTGTTTCCTTGGTGGTGTCACATTTCCTTGTTTTTTCGTGTTTCTTGTTCCCCTGCATTGATATCTCTTCATCTGGTGGAACAGTCACCTCCTTGAGTTTTGCAGAGTGGCTTGTGTGGGGAAAGACTTTCACCTGCAAATTCATCCTAGAGTGTTGATTGAGTAGGGTACATTGGCTTTGTTCTGAATGGGTGCAGTAGTGTAGACTCTGTGTGTTTCTTCAGCTATAACCCACACGTGCTATTTCTGTGAGTGTCACAGTGGCCTAGGCTTTGGAGATTAGTGGTGGCAGTGGCACAGCTTTGCTGGAGTTAGGTTTACTGGTTTGGTTCTCAGGCCAGGGGTGTGTGTATGCACAGTGTGGATCAGTCATCTTGGGAGCTGGCTCACTGGGGATGGAGTTTCTGGGTTGATTCTTGTGTTGGGGGTAAGGGTGTGGGGCACGTCAGAGCCTCTGAGACTAGTTTGTCAGTGGCAGGGTCTATGTGCTGATTCTCTGACCAGAGGCAGGCCTGCCTGGTGCATGTCAGAAGGGCTGTTTTTCACTTGGATGGGTGGGCATGCAAGGGTTCAAAGACTTAGAAGCAGGTCCACCAGAAGCCTGATAGCTGGGCTGTTTTTCTGAGCTGGGAGCATAGGCATGCTTTGGCTTGGCTAGCTGGGTGAGGGCCTTCCAGGGCTCAGTTTGCTGTCCCACTTCTTGGGACCATATGTGAGGAGATGCTTTAATCAGCAGTTCAGCAATGAATCTGCCAAGGACAGGGCTGCTGAGATGCTTCTTGGGTGGTGGGTGATGTGAGGTAGGCCTGCTGAGAGAGGGCCTGGGCCAACCGTTTCTCAGACAGTGGGTGATGAGGTCAAAAGGTGGGACTGTTGGGGGCAAAACCATCTCTTTGCTTCTCAGGGAAGGTGCAGATGCACTTTAGTTCTGCAGGCTGGGGGCATGTTCCTTAGGGTAGAGACCCATGAGCTATTTTTCTGGGTTGGGGTCTGGGCACACATAATTCAGCTGACTGGCAGTGAAGGCAGGTTGTCTGCCAGTCATTTCTTGTCAGGGTCAAAGGGGGATGGCAGTTCAGCCAGCCTGGGGTGGACTTCTCCAATGTGCAGGACTGGGGTCACAGCTGTTCCTGGGCCCAGGCTCCAAGTCACTGGGATCAGGGATTGCAGCCACTCACTTGAGTGCATTAGGATCAAGGCACAGCCTTAAGGTTGGGGAATCACAGTGGTTACTGGCCCCTA
>NW_007726758.1:419617-420197 GCF_000696425.1 Galeopterus variegatus
CTGGTGACTGAAACTTGGTGGCTGAGGCTGTGTGCCTCTCTCTCCTCCCTATGCTGCCGCCATGGACTTTTGTGCTCCATGGGGATCTAGTCAGTGTCCTGCTACACTCTTGTGCTGTCCCTTAGATGATCCTGTCAACATTTAGTTGCCTATTAGTTGTTCTGGTCCTTTTCTGTTGGAGGGACATGCACCTCTAATCAGTCATCTTGCCCCCATCAGACCAACATCTTATTAGTATTTGTGTATAAACCTGATCAATGTTTCCAAAAACAGCCACAGTCAAGACTAACTAAAACCACATCAAAACTATCCTGAACTTGGAAGTCTAGGCGGTAGGTTTTTGCTTTTAATGTTGAGTGAGCAGAGATGTCCGGTATTATGAACTTTCATTTCTGTTATGTAATATTTTGCTGAATTCTTAATAATTCCAGTTATTATTTTGCTTTCTTAGTTTCCTAGAAAATGTAAGCATAATAATGATGAGTTACTTTCTTTATATGTTTATTTTTTCCTCAATGAAGAAAACCATTATTGCTTTTATTGTAAGCTTACACATGGGAGCTTATTAAAAATTCAAGTG
>NW_007726758.1:421541-425194 GCF_000696425.1 Galeopterus variegatus
TTTGCTGCTTCTAAAAATTTTATGAATGTATATTTGCTTCTTCTAAAAATATACTGCATGTGTATTTCTCTATTTTACGAATGTGTAAAATTTTATGAATATATATTTGCTTCTTCTAAAAATATACTGCATGTATATTTCTCTATTTGTTCATTATATTTGTTAGATTCAGTAATTGTCACTGCTGGGTAGTATTCCACAATATAGGTACTGCACACCTAATTTATCCATCCTGTTTTTTGATGGGTATGTTTATCTCTAGATTTGTTTGCTACTGCAATAATATTAGTTACATAAATGCCTAGTTTCGTATATTTAGATATAACAAAATGTGTTAATTATCACATATCCAAATAAGTCAGGTAGTTTTCTGATAGACTAATAATGTAGTCTCAAAAAGGTTCCTTGCCTTGCATGGCCTATAATCTAGAACATCTGATTCCCTAATTCTGGGCACTGCTCCAATCCACCTGCCATTACAAGTGGAAAGCTATTCCTTCAATCCAGGATTTGCCAAAGTTATCTACTCAAGTCCCCTTAATATCACAGAAGAGTGGGAGCCTACGTCAGGCACTCCATGATTGGATGTATTTTGCTTTCTTCTTTCTTTCTAAAAGTTATGCTGTTTTGCATTCTTTTTCATAAAATATCTTTGATTAATTATAAAATTTCTAAATCATTTGGCAGATAAAAAGCATCTTAAATTTGACGCTCCAAAAAGATGTAATAATACTACTCTATAGATAATGCAACTGTGACTTATCGTCATTCAATCCCAACACATAGTCACGATTTCCCATATAGTGGTCGCTAGTCAGATAATCAAATTCGCACACACGGAGGTAGACAACACTGAACTGTTTTTCAATCCCAGCTGGATAGTAATCCACTTTCATAATCACCAAGGTATGCACACAAAAGAAAAGCCTATCAAAAAAAACCATCTCACAAATAGTAAGTCATCTTTGGTTACTGATATTAACAGAAACAATCTTACAGACCCCTCACATCTTTCAATCCCACAATATCCATTCATGACCACTTTTTGTTGTCTTTCTCCGTGGCATATAATCTGTAACACGGACTGCCTCACACCTAGGGAAATAGACTCACACAGGTGGAAACTCAGAAACTATCCTGTGAACACAAACAGGTCCACACAGGGTCTCAGACACCCAGTCGGACCCACAACTCACTCAGGGTGAGACACACCCATCTGTTCAACTTCTAGACACTGCTCCAGGAGGTCGTAGCCAGGTAAACTGGTGGTTTTCCACTCAGGCCATTCCCACGGACTTTACCCAGAATGTACCTGCTCACTCAGGTCTAAGTCCTCAGACACCCCTATCTCCGCCCGCTTTGGTCTCCAGAACGCATTCAATTGGCCTTTGCTGAGGACCTTTTAATTCGCTCTCTGCCACACCAAAGGTGACTGAACCGCCAGGCCAGCCCAAGCCGGGAACTACCCACTCCCTCCGGGTCGGTTCGGGAAATGCGTCTTTGAAAGGCAGGGCCGACTTGCATGCTGGGAGCCTTCCTGCAGCCCCGGTCCCAACTTCCGGGGATTCGCGAGCTGTGGACTACATTTCCCAGAAGTCTCCGAGACACAGGTCTTTTAGAGGCGGGCGGCTTTGCCTGCGGAGAGCACTTTTTATGACCCCGCTCCCAGCCTTCAAGGATTTCCCGGCTTTACTTCCCAGAAGCCTCTGGATCCAAACTAACCTTGGTCTCTGGGTCCCTTACTTGTGTCCTCGAAGCGCTTGGCACTGCGTGGTGAGTTGGTCGCGTCCGTAGAAGTAATCAGCGCCGGATCAGGCTGGGGAGCTCAGCGGACTTTATCGGAGCCCGATTCGAACCTGCAGTGAGGGTGAGGGTGACATCGTGGTCGCTGGAGGTGAGGAGGCCCGGATAGCGGACAGGGTGTGTCGTGTTTGGAGCCTCAAGACTGTGTGTGAGTGGGCAGCTGATGTGTAATAGACGGCGTGACAAGGCTGGAGTGTGTCTCAGTGAGGGTGAGTGCGGTTGGGAATGTGTGACGGGGTTTGGAGCTGTGGTTTGCTTCGGGCGTGTGCTCTAGTTTACCTCTAGGCTGTCTTTGGGCCTGCCACAGTTAAATGACCGCAGGAAAGAAGTCTATTAAACAGTTTCAAGCAAGAAGGTTGAGAATTTTATATCTGGAAGTGTCCCCATGACAGGCTTCTAAGAAGACCTGATGGGTAGGTTCTAGAAGGAAGATTCCTAGAATGGGTGCCTCTAGGAGCTCTTTGGGGGCCAACGACATGTTTCAGAGCCGTGCAACCAGACCTCTGTCTCCAAGGATCGCTGTCAACAGCCTCCCTTTTAATCCCATTTGGTTATGTGTGGATGAAGGCAGATATAACATTGTCAAGCATGAGTTGTTTCAGGTCCAGCTTTGTGTAGCTTGTGAGAGGCCATAGAGTGTGTTTTGTTTTTGTTTTTTCTTTTAAAATTAAATCTGTTTGTGTTCCGAGAAATACTGGTATCTTATGAGTCCCCCTTTTCCTCCCGTACTGCCAGATTCCCTAAGAAGGACCTTGAGGAAGAGGAAAGAATTTTTGGGTATTTAGAAATCAAGGTTCAGGTGAGTCTATGTTTCTTTTTTATTCATACAATTACTTTTGCTTCTAGGTCATGAGAACATTTGCTTTTCTTGGCCTGAAATATCTTGACTAGTAATGTCTATCCTGGGTCTTTCTTCTGGTGAATACCCACCATGCTGATGCATCCTTCTTCCCAGTGACCTCCTATTGTCCTTCTCACTTATGAGACATCTTTTCATATGGCAAATTGTTCAAATCCTCCAGTGCATTCTGATGATATAGAAATACACCTACTAAAGATTAGAGGTAGAGTTTTGTTCTAGACTGTGATTACTTGAGGAGATTAGTATTTACGTGGTGCGATTTATTTTTTATCTTTTCCATAGTCATGATTTTAAAGCAAGGCAAGGTAGGAGGGCTTTTAAAGCAAAGCAAGGCTTCAACCAATAAATGACAGTGTCATCTGCTCTGTGAGGCTTTTAGGAGTGGAAACGTGATTGAACTGTGAGCATACGGTTTGTGGTCTGCACAGAGAAGGGCAGGGAGTTTCAGGTAATCTTTAGGTAGAAATCTGTAACATTGCCAAGGCTGAGTTGTTTCAGGTCCAGTTTTGTGTGACCTGTGAGAGGCAGTACTGTGTTGTGATTAAGAGTAGTGCTTTGCATCTGGAATATCTGGATTCAAATCCTGGCTCTGCCTGTTATTAGCTATGTGAGCTTCCAGGCAATTGACTTGAGCTCTCTGTGCCACATCTATAAAATCAGGGCAAGGTAATATCTACCTAATGGGAGAATGATGTAAGATTAGTTAATATGTATAAAGCTCCTTAGAATTGTGCTTGCCTCATGATATGGGCTTACTAAATATTGAGTTGCTATTATGTGGTGTTTCTGGCTCATTCCCTATTAACTTTTTATAGAATAGGAGCAACAGAAATATGAAGTTGATTGAGATGGGATCTTGCAAGTCAAAAAGAGTCACCAGAAAAAAAAAAAAAAAAAAGATCAGATGCTCAGGTGGTCTAGGACTGGAAATCTTGACCTAAAGTTTTCTTATTCCATTAATGAGCTTCCAGGTAACCATAAGCCCCTC
>NW_007726758.1:425873-427601 GCF_000696425.1 Galeopterus variegatus
AAATCTTGACCTAAAGTTTTCTTATTCCATTAATGAGCTTCCAGGTAACCATAAGCCCCTCAAAATTGAGACCAAATTTGTGTAAATATTTGTAAATGTGGTTTTTTAAAAAAATTACTTTGTGTGTATGTTTCTCTTTTTTATTATTTTTGTTCCTTTAAATGTAAGTAGGCAAAATGTCTATAATTTCGTGAGATTATCAAAAGTATATGTGACCCAAAGAGATCTAACTCCATTGGTTTGGAACAAAGACTAAAAAGAGCTGGGAAGCAGCTTGTACAAAATTAGCATCCAGTAAAATGGAAATAGTTGAGTAAGTTGCAGTATATCCTGTGATGGAATAATATGCACCTAACAAAAATTATGTTTATAAGGAATCAAAAGAAGGAAAAATGTAGAAGATATAATATTAAGCAATCATAGTTATGACTAAAAATACTCAATATTATGGTATACGAGTTTCCTTCAAAAAGTTCATGGAAAGATTTGCATTATCCTTTAATTTTATTTTTCCATGAACTTTTTGAGGTACACTCTTATATGATTCCCATCTAATATGACAGGGTTTTGAAGACATTTTTCAAGGATTGTATCCTGAATGTTATTTTAATTGGTCATTCAGTGAAGAATTGAAGAGGTGCAGCCACACTTACTGAGCATCTCTTCTGCACCAAATACTGTTCTGTTCATGCATATGTATTTTCTTCCTCAGACTTTGAAGGTACCTAATTCTTGTTGACTCACAGGAGAATCTTGACAGTGAAAGTGCCATGTTGTATTGATGAACAGCAGCTACAAGATGTTCAAGAGCTGGTAGGTATCATTTGTTTCAGGGCCACTGATTTTCAGTGTTGGTCCTGCTTGTTCAGTTTTCTTAATGACTGAAATATATCCCTCCCCATCATTCAACTTTTTACATTTGGAAATGTCTATATTTCTGATTATGGAATTAATGTAAGGTTTTTATATAGAAATTTTTTACATAGACTTTTTTACATAGAAATTACTTTTAGTTGAATATCCTTGTATATATATCTTGTGTACTTCTCTAGCTGTTTCTTAAGGATATATTTCTAGAAGTAGAATTTTGGGTAAAAATTCGTCCCCAAATGCAAGATCCTGTGATAGTCCTCGGGGGGTGGGGGGGGGGAATAATGCAATGACTAAAAAACATACTTATTACCTTGAAGACAAAGAAGACAAAATATGCATAGGAATAGGTGTACCAGCCAGCAACAAAAGGTAATAGGCAACCCAGGTGACCTGCCTTAGGAACTCATAGGAAGGGAATTATAGGCATTACTTTTACTGTTGGGTAATGACCAACTTTGTGGAGGTAAATGGAATTTATTCCATAAGCTTTATACTTTCTTGTTTTTATTCTCCTAATGGTAGTTGCAAAGTGAGACTAATAGGATCAGGTGATTCAGTAGTTATCTGGAGGGTATTATGTCTAAGACAGGTTCAGATGCGAAATAAACCCATCTGTCAAGAAGACATGAGAGGAAGCAGGATAAGATCTCTTCAATACACCTATGACATTGCTTGGGGAATTTCAGCCATTTTTTCTAGGTAGGACAGGGGCAAATATAGAAATCATACAGTTAATATAATGCATGGCAATGGTTAGGATAATTATGCAGAACACCTAAACAAAAAGAACATTGTGGGCCGGCCCGGTGGCGCACTGGAGAGTGCACCGCTTGGGAGCGTGGCGGCGCTCCCGCC
>NW_007726758.1:428385-429685 GCF_000696425.1 Galeopterus variegatus
AAAAAAAAAAAGAACATTGCAATCACAGTCAAAAGATAAAAGTTATTAATATGTACATATATAATTTTCCAAACATTTTTTATGTGTTAATATCTGAATGTCAGTCTTTCTGTATTGATATATACATATATTCTACAAATGTAATCATACTGTACATCCCGTAACCTATTTTTTTTATTGACAGCATATCTTAATTATTTTCCCCAAGTTAGCGTTTATCAACTTCATAGTGTTCCATATCATGGATGTTCTGATATGCATTAAGAAGTCAGCTTTTTGAGCTCCCAAGCAATTCCTTGTACATCCTGTCCAGCTCCCATGTCTTGACCAATTTTCATCAGTCCTGAGCCCATGAAGGAAGTTCTAGCCTGGAACATGTGGCACCTTCTCAGCCCTGAGAGGTGGGAATGGAAGGAAGAGGATCTGATCTGGGCAAGATTGAGTAGTCCAATCCCGGGTCCAGATTAGCATCCCCAGAACCATGCACTGCCAGAACCCTTCCTGCTGAAGAACCTTGGGGTTTTAGGTGAGAGTTTAGAATCTGTAAATGTCATGTGGGGTGTGGAGCAGAAGTAGGAATGGAGAAGATAAAAGCTTATATTTGCTTAAGTCAGAAAGAGATCGTGTAGGCACACCTGGTCTAAAGCTTCTTTTTCCTTCCCCAGTTCTGGCTTTTCTGGATTTTGTGCTTTACCAATAGAGGAATCCCATGGAGCATTAATTAGTTCTGGCAATTCTAGAATCATGACTGACGTAAGTTGGTATTTTTCTGTCCTTGAAATATTGTGATTTTTAGGTCACATGAATCTTTTCCTTCATTATTCTAAAGGTTTCTGCCCAGTGTCCTCCTCGTGTGCACTTCCCCTTTCATGTCAGTGTCTTATTCCTTCATTCATTCTCCTATGTTCTCAGTGTTCTATCAGGAGCAATGCTAGAGCAGTGAAGGAATGGAGTCTTTTGAGGGAAATAAACTTCTGACAAAGAATAACTTAAATAAGTTAACAATTAGCACACTTTTACTTGTGTCAAGGAAACCAATAGTGGATTGATTTCATCTATCAAAGGCACGAACAGGAGTCATTCCAAAGGGGAAAGGAATTTTGAAAACAGTAGTTTCAGGAATTTTGAAAACAATAGTTTTCCTTTTTCAGGGTAAGATGCTGATTAGAGGGCAGCTACCAAAGAAGCCAGTCAGGACACTCTGCTCTTGGACAGCTGATGGTCACCCAAAAGAACAGTTTCAGCTGTTGATGCATTCTCTGGAAGAGCTTTGCTGTTGAACCCGGCATATTTGTGGCAA
>NW_007726758.1:430265-449272 GCF_000696425.1 Galeopterus variegatus
GATGCTGATTAGAGGGCAGCTACCAAAGAAGCCAGTCAGGACACTCTGCTCTTGGACAGCTGGATGGTCACCCAAAAGAACAGTTTCAGCTGTTGATGCATTCTCTGGAAGAGCTTTGCTGTTGAACCCGGCATATTTGTGGCAGGCTGTCTTGCATAGTGCCTTTTGTTATCACCTCTTTGTTGGGCCAGGTCTGTGCCATTTCCTTAACAGCATTTCTCATTCCCATGTTAAGTTTGTAATGTGATGAGTTAGTGATGAGGGTCCCACTGGACCCCATGAGAAAACTTGGAACTTCTCCACAGACCAGAGAGACAAAATGGAATTTGGGATTGCTTGGTCTCAACCTCAGTTTATGTGGGATTGCGTGCTTTGCAAGGCTCTTAGGATTAGGGAGGGAAGTGAGTGGTTCTTTATAGGGATTCCGTAAGAGATGAACACCGGTGTCCAAGTCCATTTTGTGATTGACCAAGACATTCAGGTCTTGGGTGACATCTGTGTCAAGTGCAACATCCTACATCAGTGTCCTCTGACTCAGGAACAGGGAAAGTGATAAGTGAGAGGTGGTTGGTGGTAACAAGTAAGAAGATGATTCAGATGCCTAAGTACTAGATGATAATAGATTTCCAGAATTAAAATCTTCAGAAATTTTATTCAATCTAAATGTACAAATATAATAGAGCAATTAATCTCATCTATCCAGAGGATGAACTGAATTGCAGGTAATAAAAAAGATTTTGTTTATTCATTGAGATAAGAAAAAATGCTTATGATGTAATCTAACAATAATTTACTTGAGATTTGATGATAATCCTTAATTTAATGGAAATCATTTTTCTAAGGATTTTATAGTGTATTTGGAAAAATGTTTTCATATTTTCTTATTTCTTAAATGGAAAGGATAGTTAGCAATTCACATTTATAAGCAATTTATGAGGCAGGCACATAGTAGGTTATGTGTGTGTATATATGTACACACACACATGGTTTTCATTTAATAGAGAAGAAACTGGGATTATATTAGATATTACTAGACAAGTCTAGATAGCTCAGTTATCTCTTAGTATCCAGGAAGTTTCTTCTGCTATAATAGGATTTTTCTAGAACATGTAGACATTCTGCTTTAATTGCACTGATTTTCTTACTTTTTTCTACCTGTATCACAGGCTTCCAGCCTACTTGATTGTTTTATTTTCCCCTTCTTTGCAGTGTATGCTTCATAGCCTCTTTTGTCCTCTTGGAAATATTTTCTTCAATTTCACAAGTAATACATGGGCTTTTGGTTTTAGGGGTTCGTGACATTCCGGGATGTGGCCATTGACTTCTCTCAGGAGGAGTGGGAGTGCCTGGACCCTGCTCAGAGAGACTTATACGTGGATGTGATGTTGGAGAACTATAGTAACTTGGTGTCACTGGGTAAGGTCACCTGCCTGAAATAATTTAGAATCTCCTCTTTGCAACATCAGCTTTCTCTTCTGCAAATTATAGGGCTGTCTTTGAAGAAACCAGGTGAATTTCTTCTCCCTATTTCCAAAAGAAGGTTTTCATATTTGTTGGGTTAGAAATGGGTTCTTAAAGCATCTTGATCTTCCTCATCCCTCAGTGAGCTTTGAACCTTCCTTAGGCCCTTCTTGCAATTGCTTCTGTTTTTTATGACCCAGGGGCTGGGTTGGCAGTATAGGACATTTATTTCATAACCACTGTCAGAGAAACCAGGTTTCATACTGTTTAACTTCACACTTTCTATAGATGTGTGTCCTTGCTGCTCAAAGTGTGATTCTTTTGTTTGAGGAACCATAAGAAAGCCAGAGCAGAGTTAGTGAAGGAGAGAGTGCCAAGAAATTAGTGAAGGAGATTGGCAGGGCTCAGATGATAACATTTTTGTTTTGGGGACAAATATAGATTGTTTTGGGGAGGATTATGGACTGTTTTCTCAATGATTAGAAGCCATGATTTGGTCCATATGTTGTGGATTTTTAATTTTTTTAAATAAAAAATTTTTTTTGTTCTAACTTTTTATTGTGAAGTATTACACAAATAGTTAACCTCAACTGCTTTTGGGGTTTGTTGGTAATGCAGTATTCAGGTCCTGACCCAGACCTGCTCAACAAAGTCTGCATTTCCACAAGATCCCTCAATGGTCCTTATGCACATCAAAGTGACAAGCATTGTTCTTTGCTATTTTTTGATCCACATGCAGGGAGAACTAGAAACAAGAGTCCTGATACATTCTGACTTTCAAAAGAGCCCCTACACTAGGTATCAGGGTGGGTTAAATGAACAGAATTAATTTAATACTAAAGTGAACACATTCCTTTACTTAAAACAGATTTGAAGTTGAACGTTATAATCTGTGAACTTTGTATTTAATATTGAGTTAAATCTAGAAAAAAGTCTCATGAACTTTTGTTTTTTCCTTTTACTAAAATAACAACAGTAATGACAGTAATCTTAATAATTAGCACTGTGCATACTGTATAACAGGCTCTGTTCTAAGCAGTGCCAATACATTTACTTATTTAACCTTCACAACATCCGCAGAAGGCCAGGAGGTAGGTACCACGTTTATCCCATTTTATAGATGAGAATATGGAGACACGTACAGTTTAAATGACTTCCTAAGGTCACACAACCAGTGGGAGGCAGTGGAATTGAACATCAGAAGTCTAGCTCCAGGGTCAGTGTTCGCAACCACTGTGTTTTATTTGCTCTAAGGAAATGGAGCCTGAACGAGTATAAAACAAGATCATTTTCCTACCTAGGTCAACTCATGTTCTTCATTCCCATCATTCTTCTCTTCTCTGAAGTCTTGATCAATATTATTTTTAGTTTTATTTTGTTGTAAATTTAACTAAATGTTTTAAGCTTATAATTAAAAAAAAATGTCTACACCATTTGGCACTGAAATTTCTTTTTTTGCAAGCAGACACTCTATTTCTAAGCCAGATGTAGTGATATTATTGGAGCAAGGGAAGAGCCCCAGATGGTTGTGAGGGAAAGGACAAGAAGGAATCCACAAGAAGGAAGACAAGGCAAAGGCAGGGTGACCATCATTGCAGGGAACAGCCTCACTGGTCACAGAGGAGGAGAAAGAGGGATAGCTGGGATGGTGTGGGGAAAGCTCGCTTTGCAGTACAAAGGCCTGTGGAGTGAAGGCCTTAGACCTGAAAGGAAATAGAGATCTCAGTTTGAACTACCAAAGGAACTTCATCTTGATCCATTTGCCTCTCTTTCTTCTCATATTTCCTGTCCTATTTCAGTGAAGAGAGTGTTCTTTTTTTTTCCAGTACAATGGTTTTACCTATATGTTCGATTCAACTACTTTCCAGTTTGTGTGTGTGTGTGAATATATTCATTCATTCATAAATTCTGCAAATATTGTTTTGAGTGCCTACTCTTACCTAGGCATTGAGCTGGGCGCTATCACTACAAACGTGAACAAGATTGATAACTTGCCCATTTTCATGTATTTTACCTTGTAGTAGGTGAGAAACATAGAGTGATAAGTAGATAAATAATATCATGTAATGAACTGTGTTCTTCAGGAAAGGTAAACAATATCAGGGAATAGAAGATGATGGGGATTGACAGGGCTAATTTAGATAAGATGGTCAAGAAAAGCTTTCTTGAACAAAGACATGGAACCTGGGATCAAGCTATGTAAAATCTGGGGGCGGAGTAGATCAACCACAGTGAACAGCAAATGCAAAGGCCCTGTAGTTGGAAAGGAGCATAATTAGAACTTTATATGAAGGCCAAAGAAAAGTTAGTAAAGGAGTGTGTACTAAGAAATTAGGTCAGGGAGAGTCTTAATCTGTTTTCTGTCTCTTATAACAGAATACCTGAAACTGGGTAATTTATAAAGAAATGGAATTTATTTCTTACAGTTTTGGAGACTGGGAAGTCCAAGGGCATGGCTCAGCATCTGCGAGGGCCTTCTTGTGGGGGGACTCTTTGCAGAGTCCTAAGGTGAGACGTGGTGAGAGGGCTGAGCAGCAGTGTGTTTCCTCTCCTGGTAAAGCCACTGGTCTACTCATATGATAATCCATTAATTAATTAATCCATTAACCCATGAATTGATTAGTCCATAGGATCCTCATTATCCAGTCACCTCTTAAGAGTCCTAACTTTCAAATACCATAGTCAGATTACCCTCTAATACTGTTAACAATGGGGTAAGTTTCAACATGAGCTTTGGAGGGGACAACATTCAAACCATAGCAGAGAGATAGATGAGGGCCAGATAATATAGTTTTGCTGTTGTGTATTTTGGTATGTTTAGTGTCTTTCAATCTGAAATAGTTCCTATGTTTTTCATTGACTTGCATGTCCATGATGCTTTTGAAGATAACAGGCCAGTTATTTTGTATGGTGTTTCTCCATTTAGGTTTGCGTGCTCTTTCCTCATGATTAGATTTAGATTTTGGATCTTTGGCAGGAATTTCAAGAATTGATGCTGTGTTCTCCTTGCATTCTGTCAGGTAGTGTGAATGATTTGTCATTACTGGCGTTGCTCACTTTGGGCACTTATTATGGTGGTGTCTACAGGCTTCCACCAAGTAAAGTTAATCTCTTTTCCTTTAATAAGTATTTTATGAGGAGGGACTTTGAGGCTATTAAATATGTGTTCCTCTTCAAAGTTTCAGTTTATTCATATACTGGATTTCTAGTCAATGAGCTGTAATCTGTTCTTCCCATTATTTATTTTGAAGCTCAAAATATTAGAGCTTGTGCCAGATTTGGCCAGTGAGAACCCTTGCATGATGGCTTCTGTGTTCTTTTCGTACTACTTCATCACTCTTTGAGCACCTCCTTATTTTAAGACACACTAAGGTGTCTAGGCTAAACTTGTCTCTGTACTCCACCGCTAAAGTCAGCCCTTTTTTCAAGGTGTCTGGTTACTCTAACATAGGGATAGTTACTGTTTTATTTATTTGCTTTTTAAATCATGTAGGGGAGAAAAGGGAGTTACAAACCAAAAGTACAATACTGACTTTTGCATTTACCTATGCAGTTACCTTTACCAGTATTCTTTATTCTTATGGCTTTGAGTTACTGTCTAGTGTCCTTTCACTTCAACTGGAAGGATTCCCTCTATCATTTCTTATAGGGCAGGTCTACTGGTAATGACCTGCCTTAGCTTTTATTTATCTAGAAATGTTTTAATTTCACCTTCATTCCTAAAGGAAAGTTTTGCTGGATAGAATTCTTGGTTGACAGGATCTTTCTTTCAGGACTTTAAATATACCATCCTTCTGTCCTCCATGGTTTCTGTTGAGAAGTTAGTTGTTAATCTTGTTGAGAATCCTCGTACGTGATAGGTCGCTTCTCTCATTACTTTCAGAATTCTCTTTTTATCTTTGGGTTTCCATAATTTGACTGTAATATGTGTTGGGGTGGATCTCTTTGGGTTTGTCCTATTTGAGGTCATCAAACTTCTTGGATGTGTGTATTCATGTCTTTCGTAAGATTTTGGGAGGTTTCAGACATTATTTCTTCAAATATTTTTTCTGCCCCTTTCTTTTTGTCTTTTTTTTTCTGGGACTCCTACTATGTGTATACTGGCATGCTTGATGCTATCCCATAGGTCCCTCACACTCTGTTCATTTTTCATCATTCCTTTTTCTTTTCAGTGTTCAGATGCAACAATTTTAAATAACCTGTTTGAAATTTGCCGATTCTTTCTTCTGCTGAATCCTCTACTGAATTTTTCATTGCAGTTATTTTACTTTTCAGCTTCAGAATTTCTGTATGGTTCCTTTTTATAATTTCTCTCTTTTTATTGATATTCTCACTTTGTTCATACATTGTTTTCTTGATTTCCCTTAGTTCTTGATCCATAGTTTCCTTTAGCTCATTGAGCATATTTGAGACAGTTGATTTAATGTCTGTACTTTCTCAAGGATGGTTACTGTAAGATTTTTTTCTTGTGAATGGGACATACTTTCCTGTTTCTTTAGTTTGTAATTTTTTGTTGAGAATTGGACATTCTGAGTATTATAATGTGGTACCTCTGGAAGTCTGATTCCCCCACTCATCAGACGTTGCTGATTTCTACTTGTTGAGGGCTGGAGATGTCTCACTTTTTGAAACTACTTTGCAAATTTTGTATTCCTTGTTGTGTTTGGTCACTATAGTTTCTATTCAATTATCTCTGTATTCAGCTAGTACCTGACAAAGATTTAAGGGGAAGGAAAGGAAAAGATGCACTGGCCTTTTAAATTTTCCAATAGATGCTGCTGGAGAAAGCTGCTGTGGCTGATGGGGCTGAAATCAAGGCAAGCATCTGTACTGGTCCCTCAGGGCAACACAGGACCCACCAAAATGCACAATTCTGAATTTTTGGAAGGCAAGGTTATACTGCCTACCCTGGCACCAGCCAGCTCCTCAACAAATACTGGCCACTCTCCACACAGCTGTGGTAGGTCTGAGGAGTGGGGTATGGTGGTTTGTTAGTACACACCATTCCAGGCACATAGGCCACTCGTCCCACAGCTATGGCTGTGCTAAGAAATGGAGGATGGTGGCTATTTACACAAGCCATTCTCCTACCTAAGAACAGCAGCCTCTTTCTTTATCCAAACTCCCCTAGCTGTTATATAAGTATCCAATCAGGTTCCCGAGTTCTTAATTTGTTGATGCCAGTCTCTCTTTCTAGCTCAGTGGTTGGAGGGACCAACCCCTAGAACTTCCTATTACAACATTTTGCATGACATCATTCTACGTATTCATTTGATATAACTGATATGGTTGGGTTTCAGTCTATCCTTTTGTTATTTATTTTTTTTATTTGTTTCACTAGTTCTTTGTTCTTTTGTTTCTACCTTCTTGGATTAATCAACTATTTGTCAGTATTCCATTTTATCTCTTCTATTATGTTTTGGCTGTGGTTTGCTGTATCGTTAGTGTTTATTTTGGGGATTACAATATGCATCTTTAATTTATCACAGTCTACTTAAAATTAATATCATTTCACTTTGTCGTATACTGTAGCCTGAAGAGCTTCATTTAGCATTTCTTGTAGGGCTGCTAGTAACTGATTCTCTCATCTTTAATTTTTATGTCACCTTCTTTTTTTTTTTTTGGTGGCTGGCCAGCACAGGGATCTGAACCCTTGACTTTGGTGCTAATGTTACCTTCATTTTTGAAGGATATTTCCGTTGGTTATGAATTTCCAAATTAATATTTTTTCCCTTAGTTGGCTTTAAAAATGTTCCATTATCTTATGAACTCTTTTGTGTATAATGATTAGACAGATTATAGTTCTTATTGTTCATTTTATATATACTTTATTCTCTGTTTTTAACTTTTTCTCTTTATTTTTGATCTGTAACAGTGTGACTGTAAAAAGTTCTTGGATATTGTTTTCTTTAAATTTATTATGCTTGAGTTTCTCTTCCCTTCATTGATCAGTAGGTTGATGTTTTTCACCAAATTTGGAGAAATTTCAGCCATCATATCTTCAAATATTTGTTAGGAAAAACACACACCAAAGTGTTTTTTCTATACTCTTACTCAGCAATAATTAGCAACACAGATGACTGACTTCTGACTTTTATGGCCAGATTTGTGGAGATTTCTCCCCACTAGCATCCAAGACATTTTCCAGTGGATACCAGTTGTTTGTCCTCTAATTCAATTCAATTCTGGCACTATCTACCTGGAGATAGCATCAGATTGCACAGGTTGAGGGCTCGGTCCCCAAGACTGCCCCCCACTTCAGATGCCAGTCACATGTCCAGGCCTCTGGAACTTCTGACTAACCAGCCATAAATCAGGTTTCCACAAACCCCTCCTTGGGGTTGATTAGTTTGCTTGAGAGGCTTGCAGAACTCAGGGAAACACATACTTACATGTACTAGTTTATTATAAAGAGTATTACAAAGGATACACATGAGGAGATACATAGGGCAATGTATGGGAGAAGGGGCATGGAGCTTTCATGCCCTCCTTAGGTGCACCACCCTCCAGGAACTTCCACCTGTTCAGCTATTTGGAAGCTCCCTAATGCTGTGCTCTTTTTATGGGAGCTTCATTACATATGCATGATCAAGCATAGATGACCATGTAGAAATGTGATTGGACAAAAAGGGCGTGATGTAACTAACAAACTGGGTGGGGAAACCCTGTTTGTTCAGGTTCTTCTTGGCCTCTCTGTGCAGCATTCCCTCCTCTCGTGTATGGGGTAGGGCCCCTCCTGAAATGGGGTCTTATGAACTACAATCAGCTAAGGTAGGTCAGAGAATTTCCTGCTTCAGGGAGAAAAAAGGAGCAGGTGAATGGTGAGCAGAAGGTCAGAGAATAGTATGAGCCAGGAAACAAGGACGAAAACCAATATATAGATATCATAATATCACATATTCTTTTCTGCTTCTTTATCTGCTACTTCTAAGACTCCAGTTACATATATGATTGTACTTCAGAAAGTTCATGGGAATATTCATGTTGTCTAATTTTATTTTTCCACAATTTTTTTGAAGTACCCTCGTATTTTAGATCACTTGATATTGTGCCACAGATCACTGAGGTGTTATCCATCTTTTTTCCCCAATCTTTTTTTTCCTTTGTGCTTCAGTTTGGTTATATCTATTAACTGCCTTCAAGTCACTGATTTTTTTCTTTGATAGTGTGCAGTTGTTAACCCATCCATTGAAGGTGTCATTCCAGATGCTACATTTTTGTTTGTTTATTTATTTTTGGTGGCTGGGTGGTATGGGGATCCTAACCCTTTACCTCAGTGTTATCAGCATGGTGTTCTACCGAGTGAGCTAACTGGCCAGCCTCAGATACTACATTTTTTAGTCCTAGAATTTACATTTGGTTTTGTGTGTCTGCTTTTATTGATTATATTTTCTCTTAATTATGTGTCAAATTTTCCTTCTTCTTTACTAGTCTTGTAAGTTTTTATTGTATACTAGACATTGTAGATGCTATGTTGTAGTGACTTGAGAATTTTATCTTTCTAACAATTATTGGGAATTGTTCTGGCATGTCACCTCTTTTCCCCTGGGTGATGGAGATGCAAAGGATTACTCAGAGTGCATTTCTTCTGAGCAGTGAGAAGCCCCAAAGGGGTTAATTTTCCAGGAACCCTCAAGAGAGAGGCATTCCTCCTTGGAAAAATAACACCTGACTGGGGACTTCTCCCAGTATTTATTTCCCAGAGCAGGAGGTTACAGAAAAGGAACATAATGGTTACAAAAAGAACAGTAAGATAATTGCCATGGCAACACTCATTAATTTGTAAAAAGTTAAGTCCAACAAAAGCTTGTTCTTAGCAAACACTTTTCTTTTCCTACAGCAATTTCGTCAGTATATTTACATAACAGTCAAGTAACTTTCTTAACATATCAATTGGTAGGTTAACCTGCACCAGGGACATCTGTCCTTGAGCCAGCAATTTTGCTGTTACAATTCTTTATCTACAACAGAGACTTTAGCCTGGGGAAATTTTTCTGTCTTTTGCAAGCTTAACATTTTTGTATGTAATTTTAAAAAGTTAGGCTAAACCTGAAAGTATAGGGCTTTGGAGGCTAGGCCCTGCAAAATACGTTTGCTTTATTAATGTTAGTGCTCTCCACATTGGCAGGCAGTTAAATTACTAGCAGATCACAACGTTCTTTTGAAGGATTGACTTTTGAAGGCTAGTGTATTTTAGTTTTGCTTTTAGTCACGTATTCTAGGGAGGGCAATGATTTTCAAAGTGTGGTCTGAAGACTCCTAGGAGTCACCAGGAACCTTTCAGTGTTTCCATAGTTCAAAACTATTCTCATAATAATACTAAGATGTTATTTGCCTTTTTCACTATGGTGCCATTTGCCCTGATGGTGCAGAAGCAATGGTGGGTAAATCTCTGTGCTTTAGCATGAATAAAGGCAGAGGCACCAAATAGTACTTGTAGTTATTGTATTTACTGACACACACAAGAAAAATACATTAAGAAAAATCCCAGTTTCACTTAAAAACATCTTGAAGAAGTAGTAAAAAATATTCATTTTGTTAAATGTTGACCCTTGAGTATACATTTAAAAAATATTCTATGTGACAAAATGGGAAATTAAGCTCTTCTATTCTATACCAAAGTGTGATGGTTGCTTTGAAGAAAACCACTTGTACAGTTGTTTAAATTGTGAGTTAAACTAGTTGCTTTATTCATGTATCATCATTTTTTTTTCTTTAAAGACTGACAAACAAACTATGGTTATTGAGATTTGGGTAACAGGAAGACTTTTTCTTACAAGTGAGCCTGTCACTTCAAGAACAACTAACAGTGTTTGTTGCCAATGACAGAATTCAATTTTTAATATAACAGTTAAAATTTTGTAAAACTTTTATTCATCGTTTTGAGCTTTACAGCTTCCTAATACATAACGATTTTTCAGATGAGATAGATGGTATATTAACAAATGTTACTTTAAAAATGTTTTATAATAAGATATATCAGCATTTTGAAGATCTTCATAACTCATTGAATCTATATTTTTGAAATGACCAGTCCGTGATGCTACAAAATTATGTATTGGTAAAAGACCATTCAAAGTGCATGTGACTTTAATTGAACATAAAGTTCATGGCTATGATTTCATATTCTACATTACAACTAACATTTAAGACACTACCACTTCCTAAGTTTTAATGTAGAATCAAAGAATAATATCCACAGTTCTCTGACTGGATGAGTAGAATATTCTGCCATTTTTTCCAATCACATCTCTGTTAGAGGCTGGATTTTCTTCATATAAGAGCTTCAACCAAAATAACACATTGCCACAGATTGGATGCAAAAGCACCTATGAGAATTCAGGTATATTCTGTTCAGCAAGACATTAAAAAGGTTTGCAGAAATATAAAACAATACATCTCATTAATTTTTTTGTTTTGGAAAATGTTTTCATAAAATGTTATTTATGTTAACATCTAATGATTTATTATTATTTTTAAATGAATGAAAATTACTAAAATTTCATTTAAATTTTTAAAAATTATATTTTATCAATATACAATGTAGTTGATTTTCATGTCCCTTTACTGATTCCTCCCTTCCCCTTCCCTCTTCCCCCTCCCACCCATCAACATCATATCTGTTCACTTGTCTTAACAAGTTCAAGGAATCGTGATTGTTGTGTCTTCTTCCCCACCCCTCCCGTTTGTGTATTTATTTATTTATTTTTAGCCCCCACAAATAAGTGAGAATGTGGTTTCTCTTTCTGTGCCTGACTTATTTCACTTAATATAATTTCTTCTAAGTCTATTCATGTTGCTGTGAATGTAGTATTTCATTCTTTTTTATAGCAGAGTAGGATTCCATTGTGTAGATATACCACATTTTCCATATCCACTAGTCTGATGATGGACATTTAGTAGGCCATAGTCTGAGGCTGGTCCCTACTCTTGGCTATTGTAAATAGCACTATTTACAATAACACTGGAGTACAGGTATCCCTTTGACATGAGGATTTCCATTCCTTTGGGTATATTCCCAGCAGTGGGATAGCTGAGTCATATGGTAGATCTATCTGTAATTGTTTGAGGAATCTCCAAACCATTTTCCATAAAGGCTGCACCATTTTGCAGTCCCACCAACAGTGTAGGAGGGTTCCTTTTTCTTTGCAACCTCACCAGCATTTATCATTCTCAGTCTTTTGGATATAAGCCATCCTAACTGGAGTGAGATGGTATCTCAGTGTGGTTTTGATTTGCATTTCCCAAATGCTGAGTGATGTTGAGCATTTTTTCATGTGTCTGTTGGCCATTTGTATATCTTCCTTTGAGAAATGCCTATTCAGCTCCTTTGCCCATTTTTAAATTGGGTTACTTGTTTTCTTGCTCTAAAGTTGTTTGAGTTCCTTGTATATTCTGGATATTAATCCTTTGATACATGTATATTTTGCAAATATTTTCTCCCACTCTGTTGGTTGTCTTTTAACTCTGTTAATTGTTTCTTTTGCTGTGCAGAAGCTTTTTAATTTGATATAATCCCATTTGTTTATTTTTCCTTTGGTTGTCTGTGCTTTTGGGGTCATATCCTTGAGGTCTGTACCCAATCCTACTTCCTGCAGTGTTTCCCCTGTGTTTTCTTTAAGGAGTTTTATTGTTCCAGGGTGTATATTTAGTTCTTTTATCCATTTTGAGTTGATTTTAGTATATGGTGAGAGGTATGGGTCTAGTTTCATTCTCCTGCATATGGATATCCAGTTTTACCAGCACCATTTGCTGAAGAGGCAGTCTCTTCCCCAGTGTGTAGACTTGGTACCTTTGTCAGGATCACATGGCTGTAGGTGTATGGGTTGATTTCTGGATTCTCTATTCTATTCCATTGATCAGTGTGTCTGTTTTTATGCCAGTACCATGCTGTTTTGGTTATTATAGCTTTGTAGTATAGTTTAAAGCCAGGTAGTGTTATGCCTCCAGCTTTATTTTTTTGCTCAGAATTGCTTTGGCTATTTGTGGTCTTTTGTTATTCCACATAAATGTTAGGGTAGTTTTTTCCATTTCTGAGAAAAATATCATTGGAATTTTGATGGGGATTACATTGAATTTGTAGATCACTTTGGGTAGTATGGACATTTTCACAATGTTAATTCTTCCTATCCAAGAGCGTGGTATATCTTTCCATCTCTTGTGTCCTCTTTAATTTCTCTCAACAGTGGTTTGTATTTCTCATTGCAGAGTTTTTTCATATCCTTGGTTAACTCTATTCCTAAGTTGTTTTGTTTTTGTTTTGGTGGCTATTGTAAATGGGCTAGCTTTCTTGATTTCTTTTTCTGTGTTCACTGTTGGAGTATAGAAATGCTACTGATTTTTGTGTGTTGATTTTGTATCTTGCAACTTTGCTGAAATCATTTATCAACTCTAAGAGGTTTTTTTGTAGAGGCTTTAGGCTGTTCGATATATAGGATCATGTCATCTGCAAAGAGAGACAGTTTGATTTCATCTTTTCCAATCTGGATGCCCTTTTTTCCTTCTCTTCTCTGATTGCTCTGGCTAGTACTTCCAACACTGTGTTGAATAGGAGTGGTGATTGTGGGCATCCTTGTGTAGTTCCTTTTCTTGAGGATATCATTCAGGATGATATTGGCAGTGGGCTTATCATATATGGCTTTAATTATGTCAAAATACTTTCTTTCTTTCTTTCTTTTTTTTTTTTTTTAAAGATGACCGGTAAGGGGATCTTAACCCTTGACTTGGTGTTGTCAGCACCACGCTCACCCAGTGAACCAACTGGCTATCCCTATATGGGATCCAAACCCGTGGCCCTGGTGCTATCAGCACCACACTCTCCTGAGTGAGCCACGGGCCGGCCCTGAAATACTTTCTTTCTATAACTAACTTGTAGAGGGTCTTTATCATGAACGAATGTTGAATTTTGTCTAATGCTTTTTCAGAGTCAATAGAGATAATCATATGGTCTTTGTCTTTGATTTTATTGATGTGGTGTATCACATTTATTGATTTGCATATGTTGAACCACCCTTGCATTCCTGGGATGAATCCCACTTGATCATGGTGTATAATTTTGTGTATGTGTTGCTGTATTCTGTTAGCTAGTATTTTATTGAGGATTTTTGCATCTATATTCATCAAGGATGTTGGCCTGTAGTTTTCTTTTTTTGTTGTATCTTTGGTTTTGATATCAGGGTGATATTTGCTTCATAGAATGAGTTTGGGAGAATGGCCTCTGTTTCAATCTTTTGGAGTAGTTTGTAGAGAACTGGTATCAATTCCTCTTTGAAGGTTTGCTAGAACTCTGGACTAAACCTGTCTGGTTCTGGGCTTTTCTTTGTTGGGAGCCTTCTGATAACAGCTCAATTTCTCTTATTGTTATTGGTCTGTTCAGATTTTCTACATTTTCTTTGCTCAGTTTTGGTGGTTTATGTGTCTAGAAATTTATCCATTTCCTCCAGATTTTCAAGTTTGTTGGCATATAGTTGTTTATAGTAGTCTCTAATGATTTCTTGTATTTCTGAGGAATCAGTTGTAATATCACCTTTTTCATTTCTAATTTTTGTTATTTGGGTCTTCTCTCTTCTTTTTTTAGTTAGCCTTGCTTCTGGTTTGTCAATTTTATTTAAATTTTTTAAAAAACCCAACTTTTTGATTCATTGATCTTTTGTAATATGATAAATTCAAAATATATAACCTACATAAACTAAAGCTCTTTGGGATCCTTGAATTTTTTTTTTTAATACTTAAAAAGAAGATAAACCCTGATTTATTTACCAACACTGTGAAAGCCTTAGGCAAAACAAAAATTTGAATAAGTATTTATAATGCAAGCTCTTGCATAGCAGTTCAAATTCATTAGTGATACTAAGTTGTAAAAAACTGTACTCCTTTTAGTTTATAATTGGCCACCTCAGTACTCAGTTGGACTGTCAAGTTGGTAATTTTAAATATTGTGGCTTCCTTTTGGATATATACACAATCTTTACACCAAGTATTAATTTATACAAAGCAAGAAGACATTATTAAATAAAATAGCAACAGTTAGTACAATTTAGGCCCATGGCCAATTATACGTGACTATTATTTCCACATTCACATCCATAGTATTTAATCCACCATTTAATAGCTTGACCAAAATGTTAAACAATCACTAGTAGGCAATTCACTTGAAAGCCCCTCACAACTAATTATCTGGCCCCAGATGCCAGTAATTCTGCGGTTGGAGAACCTGGTTGTAGGTGTTAGGAATCAATGGCTCTGGTTAATTTAATATATTAACCAACAATATCAGAATGGAGAACTAATTAATTTACAATGATTAATTAAATGGCTACCTTGAATTCAAAACAGGTTTCAGGCAATGAAGGAGTATTTTGATTGTCCCAAATTGACAAGAGTATTTAAGCCTAGACACAAAATCTTTCTTGAAATTAATTTCTAGACAGTTATAACCTCTTTGTATGTGAATATGAGTATATATCTTCTCAACCTGACATACATATTACTGCGATATCTTTTAATAACAAGTTACTTATATAGAATTAGCCTAGGAAGGCCACACCTATCTTTTTATTGTCAGCTTTTTGTTTTGTTTTTGTTTTTGATATACATTGGGTTGTATCAACAAAAACACTGTCACAATAGCTTTTAAATTAAATTATGGGTCATGCCAAACAAACGTAGTTATTTCTAGTTTTGTTTCTTTTGTAAGGCAAATGAGAAAAATATTTGTGTTTGCCCAGTGGTCCTGTAGGAAACCTGAAAGGTAGATTTTATGTAAGAGATGTAATCTGTTCCAAACTTTTTTATTATTTTGAGTTTGGAAAAGGCATTACCAAAAAGAGTTGTCAGAGGGGCTTTTTGGCAAGAACAGTAGATGTCTTGACTACCTAATTAATCAGAATGCTAACAAAATATTTAAAATAAACAATGAGAAAGTAATAATAATAATAATAATAGTAATAATAAAGAATTTTAGTTCTTATTGCAATAAAAAATAAAATAAAAAGAATAAAAATAGTTTATATGTATGGCAAAAAGTAACTAAAAGCATGAAAATTAGACTCAAAATTTAAAGTACACATAGAGGTGTAGCAAAATTAAGCTTTTATTTTCTGTGTGTACTGAACATAAAGAATATTACTTTAATTTCCTCATATAGTGATATAGTTTGGATATGTTTGTCCCCCCAAGGCTCATTTTGAAATCTGATCCCCAGTGTGGCAGTGTTTGGGTCATGAGGGCAGATCCCTCATGAATAGATTAATGCCCTCCCAGCTGGGTAGTGAGTGAGTTCTCATTCTATTAGGTCCCATGAGAGCTGGTTGTTAAAAGGAGCCTGGCACCTCCCCTCCCTCTCTCTCTTGCTTCCTCTCACTATGTGGTCTTCTTGCACATGCCAGCTGCCTTACCATTTTCCACCATGAGTAGAAGCAGCCTGAGGCCCACATCATATTGTTGTCTCAGAATCATGAGCAAAATAAATCTCTTTTCTGTATAAATTACCCAGTTTCAGGTATTCTGTTATAGCAACACAAAAACAGACTAATACAGAAAATTGGTACCAAGGAGTAGGGTGTTGCTATACAGATACCTGAAAATGTGGGAGTGACTTTCAAACTGGGTAAAGGACTCAGAAGAAAATAAAAAGACAAAGGAAAGTTTGGAACTTAACTTCTTAGAGATTGGTTAAATTGTTGTGACCAGAATGCTGATAGAAATGTGGATATTAAAGGCCATGCTAATGAGGACTTAGATAGAAATGAGGAACTTATTGGGAACTGGACAATAGATCACCTTTGTTACACCATAGCAAAGAACTTGGCTGCATTGTGTTCATGCCGTAGGATTCTGTGGAAGGTTGGTTTAAGAGTTATGAACTGGGATATCTGGTGGAAGACATTTCTAAGCAAAATATTGAAGGTGTTGTGTGGCTGCTTTTAATTGCATATAGCAAAATGAGAGAAGAGAGAAATTACCTAAAGATGAAATTTATAATTAAAAGGGAAGCAGAGCATTAAGATTTAGAAAATTTGCAGCAGCCTGGCCCTGTGGTAGAGAATGAGAGAGCATTTTCAGGAGAATCTAAGGGTGCAGTGGGGGGACTGATTGTTAAAGACATTAGCATGGCTATGAGGCAGCCAGATGCTAAAACCAAGACAAGGAGAGAAAGACCCTGAAGGCATTTCAGAAGTCAACAAGGGCCCTCCTCCCATAAGATGTCCAGAGGCCTAGGAGGACTGAATGTTCTGAAACCCAGGCCTGCTTCCCTGCACAGCCTTGGGACACTACTGTCTGCATCCCAGCCATTCTGGATGAAGCTGCTTTGTCTCAGTGGCCCCAAGTGTGGTTCATGCTGCACCTGTGAAGAGTGCAACACAGAAACCTTGGCAGCATCTATGTTGTGTTGAGTCTGTAGGCTGGCAGAATGCAAGAGCAGTGGAGGTGTGGCCGATTCCACCCAGGTTTCAGAGGATAGAAAGGCCTGGGGGCCCAGGCAGAGACCTGCCATACATGCAGAGCCACCACAGAGGGCATCTACTAGAGCAATTTAGAGCAGAAATGTGGGGTTGGGACCCCCACACAGAGCTCCCACCAGGGCAATGGCTAGTAGAGCCATAAGAGTGGGGCCACTGCCAGGACCCCAGAACTGTAGGGCCATTGGCAACTTGCAGTGCCCACCTGGAAAAGCTACAGGCACCAGTGCAGCCCAGTGTGTTACTCCCAGCAGAGCCATGGGGGTGGGACTGCCCAAGGCTTTCAGGGCCTGAATCCCTGACTGTGCCGTGGATGTAGGACTTTGGGTCAAAAGAGATTTGAGATTTAATGTCTGCCTTGCTGGTTTTCAGAGTGGACTGTTTCCTCCAAAGCCATTGTTTTCTTTTAGTTGTCAATCTTTTCTATCATATCATTCTTATGTTACTTTTTTCTTACGTGATAACGTGACATAGCACTTCCCATATGCATTTAAATATACCAATATTATAACATACCATTCTTAATGACTATATCATTTAAAGCTTTAGTTTTCATCTCTAAATATAATTAACAGTATTAATGTGTTATAAGAAGATGTGTGCATCATATTGTTTTTTACCATGTTAGCTGGAGCTTAGTTGAGTGAAAATACGTTTGAAAATAATCAAGAAATAAGTAAACTTAGTTGAATGTTAACTCAAAATATTTGTGCTCTCTGTTTTATGAATATTTTCTTAGGAACTTTTTATAACCAAAAATTATTTATTAACAGCTCTCAAGATCATCGTCTCTGTGTGAATTAGAGATCTTGTAATTTAAAGTGATCCTTAAATAGCAATATAATTACTCTTAATTTTTAAAATTGATAGACATTTTAAAAATTAAATAAGGTAAATCTGTAGATTCACATAATTTGTAGCATTATCTGAAGTTTCAGAATTGATGTTTTTATAAAAATCCTGGCTAATAAATTTAAATAAATGTAAAATTTAAATTTAATTGAATGTGTATTTTTGTAATTGTAAGCAGTTCTGAAAGCAATGTTAGCTTTATCTCAGGGGTTTGCAAACTATGGCCCTGGAGACCAATTCACCTGTTTTCATAAATAAAGTTATATTTGAACATAGCCACAGCCATTTGTTTATGGTTACATATTGTCCATGACTGGTTTCTTGATAAAATGGCAGAGTTGATATTTGTGACTCTATGGCCCTTTACAGAAAAAGCGTGCCAAACTCTAGCTTATCTGATGAGTATAGCAGATATAGAAAATATTCGTTTCAGAATAATTTGGCTTTCTGTGATAAAGTAAAACCAAATTTTGCCTATTCTAGGATATTTTGCTAATGTAGTTTTTACATTGTGATAAAATCAGGAAGAAGACATATTGTCATACTGGATAATATCTGAAGATTTATATTTAATAGATTATATCACTTGAATTCCCATTATATTTATATATCACCTAAACATTTAAAGTTATTTTTAAAAAATTGAAAATCTAATAGCAGTGCTTGGCTTCTTATCTTGTAATATAGTAAACAGGACTGTTACTTTAGCTGAGGGCTTAATTCTTTTTCCTTAGAACTATAGGTTTAGCAAGGATTTAAAGATTTTCTTAAAGAGCTACAACATTTAAAGCATTGGAAGTCTAATTTTTCTCTCTTATTGAAAATTGTTGAATTCTGTTTTTAAAATTTAGTCTATAAACCCATCAACACAGAGCTTTCATAGGTTTAAAAAATCTCATTCACTAAACTTCTCTTCTTTGTTCTAGAACTCTTTGGGGTTGGCATCAGGATAATAGTGAATATACGAGGGGTCTTCAAATCATCAAAAAGTTGATGGAAGGATTCATATTATCTTTTTTTTTTTTAATTTTTTCGTTAGATTTTTATTTTGTCAATATACACTGTATATGATTACTATGGCTCATCACCGACACCTCCCTAGGGTCTTCAAATCATCAAAAAGTTGATGGAAGGATTCATATTATCTTTTTTTTTTTTAATTTTTTCGTTAAATTTTTATTTTGTCAATATACACTGTATATGATTACTATGGCTCATCACCGACACCTCCCT
>NW_007726758.1:452575-482924 GCF_000696425.1 Galeopterus variegatus
CAGTTCGGCAAGTTCTGCTACATTTTTTTTATGACAGTAATTTCCTTGTACATGTCCTCTTTCAGGTCCTGTATGTTTTTCCTGGTTTCATCATGCTGTCTAGCTGTGTTTTTTTGTATCTCATTCAGTCTCTTTAGGATTATCACTTGAAATTCCCTGTCATTCATTTCAAGGCTTCTTGTTCTATAGGATCTGGAGTTTGAGATTTATTAACTTTTGGTGGTGTACTTTCTTGGTTTTTTGCATTTCTGGTATCTCTTTTTGGGTGTTTGTTCATTTTGGCAGGGAGTTTCACTCGGGTCTTGGACCTCTGCGGGAAGTCTCCTCTCTGGTCAGTTTGAATTCTACTAAGTTGCTGGATACTTCCCTACCAGTCCCGTAAGGTGTGTGTGTTCTGCACCTCGCTATCGGGGCATTTTCCCACTCTGTGTGCACTAGGTGGGGCTGTTGAGCCTTGCAAAGGGGTCCCACAGGGTGTGTAATTATTTTTTTTTTCCCGAGACTCCGCCTCCTTTTGCCGGCCCGCTCCCCACTCTGTGCGCTCAGAACAGGGCTGAGGCGTGTCTTCTACAAACTTCATCTTTCAGCTGAGACATCAAAGCTGTGCCCTGCCCCGCCCTGCCCAGGAAGAGTTTCAGGTGTCTAGTCTCTCCAACTGCAGGGTGTGAGCTCCTCGGGGGAGGGTCCCACAGCTCACAGTTCCTCTTTGACTCCCTCCAGCACAGGTCGACCCGGGCGCCCTCCGGGAGAGCTCTCTGGCAGCTTCAATGTAGCTCAAGAGTGCTCCGGGCTCCTCTCTCCCAACCAGAAATCAGTTAGGGGTCTTCCAAACTGAGGCCCACAGAGATGGTATCTGCCTCCCGGAAACAGGGAGTTTACCTGGCGCTGAAGCCCAGGGTGTGGTGGAGAGACGATCTGGGTGGGCTCCTCTTCCCTGCCCTCCCGACGCTAGCTGTGGGCTCCCCACGCTACCAGCCCCGTCAGAGATCTGCCGGGAGAGTGGGATTGTAGGCCGGTCCACAGGCCCCGGGGGGCCCCGCGTCAAGGTACACAAGTGGCACGTCTCAGTGAGGAGCCGCGCCAAGCAAAGATGGCTGGCCTGCCTGATCTGAGCCGGCCATCTCCGCCCCCACCCAAGAAAATGGAGGCAGCGGGCGCCTAGCCTGGTGTGGTAGGCGGGAGCCAGGCGGGCGGGGAGCAGTCGGGCTTTGCCCCACAAGTGGGGCTGGGCTGGGGGTGACTCACAGAGCTTGCAGAGTTGGGCCGGTACAGCGCCTTCCACTCCGTTTCTGTGTCATCTCTGCTGGCTTACTTGGGCTTTGTTGTCTCGGGCTGCTCGCTCGAACCCGCAGCACGGCTTGGGCGCTCTCAGGAGTCTTCTTTTGTGACAGCCCTAAAACCTCGAACCTGTAGTTGCTTGTTTGTCATTGTAGGTTAGTTGTTCAAAGATTTATTCGTTTTTTGTTGCTCTTGGAAATGCAAATAGTACTCTGGTATCACAGCGCACACTTCTCAGGGTCGCGCTGTCTCCTGGCACGGCCGCTCCAGGCCCGTCGCCATTTTGTGAATAACATAGCTGAGGTTCTAACCCAAGCCTGAGTCCATAGTCCAGATTACTAACCTCTCTTCTCTACCAAAGATCAGCACACGTTTTCTTTACTAGCCTTTAAGCAGATATCCACATACTTGGAGACATGATTTCAGCCCTTTAGGGCTTCTTTATCTCCCTTATGGGGCTGGTAATGGAAAAGCAGTCTCCAACTTTCACAGTGGATGAGTTATCCATATTATCTTTTAATTGCATTTTTTTCACGAACTTTCTGAAGGACTCTCATACATATAAGAGGCTGAATTCCCTGAAGAGCAAGTTGTTAATTGTTTCATCCTTGCAGATCTTTTATTTAAAACAAAGTATACACACAAGGGATTGTTTCCATACCTGGAGGAGATACTTAATAGTGATGTAAAGAGTGATGAAGAACATTTTGCCAACTGTGTAGTCAGGGCCAGACTAGCAGTCTGGTAACTACTAGTTTGTGATCTTGCTATGGAGTAGGGCATGACTCAAACCATGAGTTACCTGTAGAATCCATTACAAGAATAAAGACACACAAACCCACAGTCATTGACTTATGACAAGTGTAAGATGTAGAAAATGACAGTGATTTCCTGATTAATCAGCTACATTAGTTTCTGTGATCTAGTATGCACATAAGCCAATTAGAAGGTGGAGATCATTTCCTGTCTCCCAACAAATTACATGCAAATAACCAAACAGACAGTATGTCAAGGTTGAAAGTCCAGACAACAAACTCTGGAGTTAAATTCAAGTCTTTTAGGAGACTTTTGACTAGAGGTAAAGAAAATAAGCCACATGTTACAGAATACTTAGAAAGACTAGGGTAGACAAAACAAAAACAACTGAAGCTCATTATAATAAGAACTTGATTGCCATTGAGAGGCATACCTGGAAGGGGACATTGGATGACCACACTTGGGCACATAAAGGCTTGATTGATGGAATCTCACATTTTGGTTTAGGAGGCTGTCATCATGGGAAAGTGAGGGACTTTTTAAAAGTGATCTTGGTAGAATCCTCCAGAAAACTATCAAATCAGAACTTTAAGAGCACAGGAGCTGAAAACATCAAATCCAAGTCTGCTGTTTAACAGGGAGAGCTTTGATGCTCAGGAGTGAGTCCAGTAAGTCTTTCCAGTAGGTATTATTTTCAATTTTTCTTTTATTTGTACTACTGCACAGTGTTTTTGTTTGTTTGTTTTCTGGTAAAGAAAATAAAGTGTGTGGTTTTATTGTTTTATTTCAGATTTGGAGTCAACATATGACACCAGAAATATATTTTCAGAAAAGGACATTTTTCAAATAAATTTTTCTCAATGGGAGATAAAGGAAAAAAGTAAAGCCCTAGGCCTTGAGGCATCCATTTTCAGTAATAATTGGAAGTGCAAAAGCAAATTTGAGGGACTACAGGGACATCAAGAGGGATACTTCAGTCAAATGACAATCAGCTATGCGAAGATGCCTACTTACAGAGGAAGTAAATCTCACACTCCACATCAAAGAATTCATAATAGAGAGAAACCCTATGTTTGTAAGGAATGTGGAAAGGCTTGTAGTCATGGCTCAAAACTTGTTCAACATGAGAGAACTCATACAGCTGAAAAACACTTTGAATGTAAAGAATGTGGGAAGAACTTTTTTAGTGCCTATCAACTTACAGTGCATCAGAGATTTCATAGTGGTGAGAAACCCTATGAATGCAAGGAATGTGGAAAAACCTTTAGTTGGGGATCAAGCCTTGTTAAGCATGAGAGAATTCATACTGGTGAGAAACCCTATGAATGTAAAGAATGTGGAAAAGCCTTTAGTCGTGGCTATCACCTTACTCAACATCAGAGAATTCATATTGGTGTGAAATCTTATGAATGTAAGGATTGTGGGAAGGCCTTTTTTTGGGGCTCAAGCCTTGCTAAACACGAAATAATTCATACAGGTGAGAAACCTTATAAATGTAAAGAATGTGGGAAGGCCTTCAGTCGTGGCTATCAACTTACTCAGCATCAGAAAATTCATACTGGTAAGAAACCTTATGAATGTAGAGTATGTGGAAAGGCTTTTTGTTGGGGTTACCAACTTACTCGACATCAGATATTTCATACTGGTGAGAAACCCTATGAATGTAAGGAATGTGGAAAAGCCTTTAATTGTGGGTCAAGTCTTATTCAACATGAAAGAATACATACAGGTGAGAAACCGTATGAATGTAAAGAATGTGGAAAGGCCTTTAGTCGTGGCTATCACCTTACTCAGCATCAGAAAATTCATACTGGTGAGAAACCTTTTGCATGTAAGGACTGTGGGAAGGCCTTCAGTTGGGGTTCAAGCCTTGTTAAACACGAGAGAGTCCATACTGGTGAGAAATCCTATGAATGTAAAGAATGTGGGAAGGCCTTTGGTAGTGGGTATCAGCTTATTCGGCATCAGATATTTCATACTGGCGAAAAACCCTATGAGTGTAAGGAATGTGGAAAGGCCTTTAATTGTGGATCAAGTCTTGTTCAACATGAGAGGATTCATACAGGTGAGAAACCCTATGAATGTAAAGAATGTGGGAAGGCGTTTAGTCGTGGCTATCACCTTACTCAACATCAGAAAATTCATACTGGTGAGAAACCTTTTAAATGTAAGGACTGTGGGAAGGCCTTTAGTTGGGGTTCAAGTCTTGTTAAACATGAGAGAGTCCATAGTGGTGAGAAGTCCTATGAATGTAAAGAATGTGGGAAAGCCTTTTGTAGCGGCTATCAACTTAGTGTTCATCAGAGATTGCATATTGGTGCGAAAATTTATCAACGTAAGGAATTTGAGAAGACCTTTACTCATAGCTCAAACCTTGTTCAGTGTGAGAGAACTCATAGTGATGGTAGATCCCATGAATATAAAGAATGGGGACACCTTTATATGGACAGTTTACTCAAATGAGAAAACTGATACTGGTGCAACCTTATCATTGAAGATATATGAAAGAACATTTTTTTATGTATGGACAAATTACTCCGTATGAGAAATCTTACTCTTGAGAAACTATGAATGTAAGGAATGTACAAAAGCCTGTATGTAGACAGTTTCCTTGATATCAGCAAATTCATTCTACTGAGAAATATTTTGAATATAAGGAATATGAAAAGACCTTTAGACTTTTGTGCTATCTTATTGAACATCAATTTACACTGATGTAAAACCATTTAGATGTAAGGAATGTGTGAACACCTTTATTCATGGCACAAAGTTTGATCGACATCAGGGAATTTGTACTTATTAGAAAAACTAAATGTAAGGAATGTAGGATTGATCTAAATGTAATTCAGTTCTTGCTCCACATAGAGAATTCATACTGCTGTGTAATCTTATGAATGTAAGGAATGTGGGAAGGCTTATAGGATGGTAAACATCTTAGAGTACAGCAGAGAATTCATCCAAATGAGAAACCCTTTGAATTAGAATGGTAGGATGGCCTTTAGACAAATGCTATTTTCCAAACTATTTTCTAGACAATAGTGCCAGTTCACAACATTGTCATCTATCCACTATGAGATAATTGCAGAAAATGAGAGTAAATGTTTGGAAGCTTTTATAGCAATCTGTTATTGCTATAACTTTTTCATTGTATTTTCCTAAAGTATCAGTTCATGAATGATCGAAAAATTTTTAAAAAGTTTTCTTATCCAGAAATAATTTTAGAGACAACATTCATGCTTTTTAAAACATGATGCAATTCACAATAGGTTTTAATTCAAATAAGAAATCCTTGATTGTTACCTCTCTGTTTAAGAATAGCAGAATATTCATGCTATTGGAAGATTTGGCAAGTGAGGGAATCACAATTTTCTTATGCTCATAACAGTATAAGAGAATTTGTTTACTTAGTGAATGTATAGAAGCCTTCCAACATTATTCAGTCTTTGTTAAACTTCAGCAAATTCATCATAGAGAACAACCCTGTTAATGTAACAAATGTAGGAAAACCCTTACCTGTGGCACAAACCATAACTTGTTGTCATCACCGTTCCACCTCCTTACTACCTATGGGATGTTGGGCAAAATGCTTATCCCCTCTGGGTATCATATTTAAAAGGCTGGTGATGGTAACTATCCAATAATGCTGTTGTAGAGACTGGATGGATTTTATATGTATCAGATCCCTGGACGAGTATGAGGTGTCTTCAAAAAGTTCATGGAAAGATTTGTATTATCTTCTAATTCCACTTTTCCACAACCTTTTTGAAGTACCCTTGTATCAGGTATGTAGACTATGCTCAATACATATTAACTATTTTTCATATTATTCTCATTATTAATATTACTATTGGTGAATTCTTAGGAGTACAACCATTTGGCATAATGAATTTAGAAAAGGGAGCTGACTGGTTAGCTCAATTGACGCTGATAACACCAAGGTCCAGGGTTCAATTCCTGTACCAGCCAGCCACCAAAAAGAAAAGAAAAGCTTCCCATAACTACTCATCCACTTGAATTTCAGATAATTCATTCTGGGTAAAATCTAGTAAAATGAAAAGAATTGGAGAGGATTTTTATCTAGAGTTGATCCCTTAAGCTGCATCAAAAATTAGGCTGAAAAGAAACAGATTTTGAAGAGTTTAGGAAAGCTATTTTATAGAATGCCACACATTTGTTTCTCATGGTGAATTTGTTTCTTTCCTTATGGTAAAATTTAATGTGTGCCTCTCTCCTTCATATTTCTCGTAAAAAAAAGTTAGAACTAGAGGCTTAAATATTTTTGGCTAGAACACTTCATAGATGGTGATGTGTATTTCATTTTGCAGCATATCAGAAGCACATAATATCCATTTTTCCCACTATCACAAATGTTTGATCACTTTATTAAGATATTGACTACTCAAGCTCTATTATAAAGATCCATTATATAACTAGTAGGATTGGTAAATCTTGGTCAACTACTTTTGGAAATGTATATGTATGTATTTTAATATTTGAAAATCAGAATGTATCTTCAGATTGATGGCTTCTTGTAATCACTTTCAACCAGGTGGCTGTTATGAGTTAGTGCTAGCATCAAAGCATATTAGTCGTAATGAAATAGAGTGTGTTTTTATATACTTACACAGTTAGAAATCAACCCTTTAAAATGTATTCCTTTTCAAACATAATGTCATTTCCATCAAAACTTCTGCATTGACAATCAGGTATCTGTGGTTCATCATTATAAATCTGCACCTCACTTCTGTTCAGTCATTCACCATCTAGTGGTTGACATTATCGTTCCACACAACAGCAATTTTAATAATCAAGTGTAACACAAAGCAGAATACTTCGAGTGTTTTAATAGAATACATCATTGCTAATTGGTTAATATGCTACTCCCCCTGGGTACCATATTTGCGTATTAACCAGGAGATGTGGGGATGGTGCTTTATCCCAGCATTTCTGAAATTATTTTCCAAGAATCACAGTGCTTGCTCGTACTTGAAAAAGAAGGAGGCTTCTCTGCTTAGGGAAGCTTATGAAGTAGTATCTTCTAAATTCCCTCTTAAAGAACAACCAAAAGCACTTTATCAGCATCTCAAGCACATAATCAGACTAAAGAGAGTTCTAGTGAAGAAAATTGTTCAACTTTGTTTAAACTGGTGTATCTCAAACTTTATCATGGAAATACCAGTTCCCATTACCTATCACCATCGTAGGTATGTGAAACAGCATTGGGGAGTGCTGCCACAACCAAGAGAGACTCTAAAGTTGGAAATTTCAGTCACCCAATGTGGTTGTTAGCTATGACGGAATGGCAATTAGCATCATGCTGTCAAATGGCTGCCTCTTTCTAATGTTTTCTCTTATTCGTGAGTAAAGATCTTTGTTGCATGTAAGAGGAATGCCTCCTGAGTTTTATCAAATGCCATTTCACCATCTCATCCCACACTTGTACAGTATTTAATTTGTTAATGTCATTTATACTGACAGATTCTTTGACTTTTTCCCATTTCTGGATGTATCCAGGGTAGTCATGGTATAAGAGTATTATTCTGATGCACTTGCTTGATTTCATTTGTTACTATTTTTTTAGGATTTGTGCATCTCATGAGTGAGATTGAATAATAGTTTTTTAAAAAAATTATTATCACTGTTATTGTTTTGGTATTGCAATTACCTGTTGTACAAAACTGTATGACCCTATTGAGTTATTATGTTTTGCATTGGAGATCCTTAATCACTATTTTAGTTCCATCTTTTGACTTTTGTGTGTGTGTGTGTCTTTTAATTTCTACTTTGGATACAAATTCATTGAGTGTCCAGCACAGTTTCTTTAAGGAGCCTTTATAGCTGATTATTATGTTTGTTTGTGTTAATATTGTTTACCTCCAGTAGCTAGAAGGGTTTCTGTTTCTTTCACTGAAATCTGCATTATCCAAAATTTTCTGCCAGAAATAGTTGTGTGCAACAGATAATCAAGGATGGGAATCAAATCTGTTATTGGAAATCAGAACTGGTTGGGTTTTAAGGAAGTGAAGCTCAAGTTATAATTAGGAAATAAAAAAACAAGTTTATCATAGCATAACATTTATTATAATGAAGTGCAGATTCAGAGAAAGGTTTTTGAAGAATGAGGGTTTTCGCATTGAATTGTGAGGTGAATTGGCTTTTTCTGCCTGCATTGTCAAGCTTACAAAAAAAAAAGAGAAACGTAAATGTCAAACTCCTTAGCATGGCTTACATAACCCATCATTCTCTACATGATCTGTCTTGTTTACCTCTCTTACCTCATCTCTAATGAATCCTCACACTTCTTAATAAATTCTAGCTACATTAGCTGTTCTATCAATTAAAAATGCATTTGACCCTGAATAATAAACTCTCTCCAATAACTAATATGCACAAAGTTTTTGTTAAATAAATACTTAGTACTTACATTATTATAAAAGACTAACTTCTCAGTGCCATGAGTTAGAGTTGCATTTCCATTCTCCTACTCACTTTAACTTCCTAAATTTAAAATTAGCTCATTTTAGGGCCGGCCTGGTGGTGCACTGGAGAGTGCGCCACTTGGGAGTGCAGCGGCGCTCCCGCCGAGGGTTCGGATCCCATGTGGAGACCGGTTCCCGCTCACTGGCTGAGCGCAGTGCGGGCGCAACACTGAGGGTTGCGATCCCGTTGCTGGTCCCCGGTACAGGCGCGACACCAAGGGTTGCGATCCCGTTACTGGTCAGTAAAAAAGACAAAAAAAGGAAAAACAAAAAATAATAAAAATAAATAAATAAAATTAGCTCATTTTAAATATAGTTTGTTTTCTGAATAAATAGTGTTTATTCATTCCAGAATTCTGGGAGAACATATCGGGAATTCAGTTACAGTTTCATTTGGGGGATATCCCCCCAAGAATGCATCTGGACTGTGAAATCTCTGTATAATCTCAGCTGTTATCATTGGAGGGATCTTATTAACGTTTTTCATATATCAAATCTCCAATTTCCTGGATCCCATATTTTCCTCTTTTTCATTTACTTTCTCAATGTTGAGCATCTTCAATAATTTCTGGAACAGCATTTAATCGAAGAGAAAGTTTTGAGACTTTGCCTTACTGAAAATGTCTCTATACTAACTCATCCTTGATTGGTAATTTGACTGCTGTCTAACTTGAGTTTGGAAAACATTATATCTCAGAAGTTTGAAAACATTGTTTCATTGTCTTCAAGAAGTCTGAAGTCATTCTGATTTCTCTCCCTCTAGATATGACATGTTCTTTTTTACTTGACGTCTTAATAACCTTTTATTTCTCCCCAATGTTTTGAAATCTAAATGTGGATTTTCTCTAATTCATTTCTCAGTTGGCCCTTTCCGTCTCTAAATGAATGTGTTTCAGTTCTGGCAAATTCTCTTATATGGTTTCTTTGATACTGTTTTCTCCTCCGTGTTTATATTTTTCTCTTTTAGGGTTATCTCTTATCTAAACATTCACTTCTAGGGAAGTTTTGCTGTTTTTCTAATGTTTCTTTCCTATCCGCCACATTGCCCCAATTTCCTAGAAGCTCTTCTGTATTATCTTCCAAACACTCTCTTGAGAACTTTATCTCTGTTGTGCTTCTAACTCCCCAAAGCTCTATTTATCCTTTATCATTCATTTTAATAGCACGCTACACTTACTTCATGGATGCAGTATAGTCTCATATCTCTTTGACAATATTAATTGTAATTTTCGAAGCTTTTCCAGCTTTCTTTATATGCTCTTTTTCCCTCATGTAACTTTTTTCTCTTTGTATTTGTCTTTCCCCACCCTCAACCCCCACAGGATAGAATATTTGTTCAAGTGCCTGCTGATCATGAGGTGTCCATTAGTATTAAAGAATGAGGTTTTAATAGTGGATTCAAATCACAAGTGGTAGGGCAGAAATTGTATCAAATGGACCTTCCATTAGGATTATTATACAGACCCTATCATTTCATTAGGGTAATATCAAATGTCAATATGTAGGCCCCTTTTTCATGGTTTGTGCATTTTCTGCAAAGAGGAAAACTCATATCTGCTGCATTGGAAGGCAGTACTCAAAAAGAAAATGATAAGTGCATTTTGAAAATTTATTAAGTCACAAGAAACACGTTAACCAAGATAGATTTTAGGTGAGTCTACAGTTACACTTATAGTGGTCAGACACTGAATGCTTAAAAATTGTTGAATGGATGACAACTGCTGGTAAAAAGGACTATTTGTAGACTTTTGTTTGACCACAATTGACAAAGTAAGTTCTGTTCTGTAGATGTGAGTATCATGGCTAATGAGCACAAAGGGGCTGAAAGCTGGAAAACAAGCAGCCAGGAATGTAGTGATGTTCATCAGTTGCAGGCTTGGGTTGACAGAGAGAGTCATACAGTGACAAGATGGAAGAGAGGGAATGAAAGGAAACAAATAAGCTCACCAAAAGCAGGACAGGATGAGTGGCACTGGTCTCTGGGAAGGCCATTTGAGAGAGGCTGGTGTGGTGAATGTACTGGATTCTCTGCTTGTGTCTTTGCAGGGAGAGCATTATGGAGCCACTGGCCCAGACCATGGGTTCTAGACACAGACTATCAAGGAAGGAAAACAGGAATGCATAGAGTGAGCTTATACATGAATCAGACCCTCTTGTAGAACACAATCCAAAATGCTTTTCTTTAATGTTTGTAGTGTTCCTTGGGATAATTGCTGTCAATGGCACAATAACATTTATCGGGAGTTGAGGATTCCATCAGAGGAAACAGGGAGTTGAACAAATTTAAGGGCTTTCTATTTGAATTCTGCCCACGTGGAATTACTAGGGCTGATTATGATAGCCTGGAAGCCACTCAAGGGGCGGGTGGTGCAGAGAGAAACCCCCTGGGACACTCTGTGAATATAAAAATTAAGTTTACATTCAACATCTCCCAGGAAGTAGTTCAAGCCAAAGGCAGCCAATGTGTGATAGACTCCCTTTGAGAAAAAGACCAGGGAGTTGGCTACGGTCGGATGGTTGAGAATTAGTTTGTGGGTCTCTGTGTTTAGTGGAAAAAGTGAATATATAAAGGAGTGACAAATTCCCCAGGAATCCAACTCCGGTATGGAAGAAGAAAATCCCAATTACCAATTCACTGGAAGCCATATTGTCAGTACTTAGAAAACGTTTATTTTATTCAGAGCCAGAGAAACCTAGAAAGATAGAAAGTATATTATTTTCCTCAGTATGACAAATGTAATATTGAACAAAGTTCTTCTTCATTTTCACACAGGCATACTATGAATTTATCCTTTTTTAAAAAATTTTTTATTTCATTTATTGAATCAAAATTGATTATACATATTTTGGGGGTTGAACATTGAGAATTGTTGATTAAATCAATATTACTAGCATATATATTGTTACAAATCATAATAATTCTTTATGGCTCTTGTCCAACCTCTCCCCTTCCCCCATTCCCTCCCCCTCCCCCCCTCTAATTGCCCTAGATTTCTTCTCTCCTTCTGAAAGAATAATGTTTACACTCTTAACTTGTTGCCTAGATGATCTGTCCAATGCTGAGAGATGTGATCAGGTCCCCCAATATTCTGTCACTCTGAAACGGGTTTTGTGGAAAGAGACATCCTCTTCTTTTCTTTGTCTCTCCTGGTGACTCTTCTTGTGTGAATGCACTCCAGTGGTTGGTGGACCATCTGTATGATGGCTGTGGCATCTAGCCACTTTTGCAGCAGCCATGGTTATTGTGGTGGCTGTGGTAGGCCACCCACGTGGAGGTGCTGTTTTTGGCATGCTCCTTGGCACTAGCAGTATGCCTGGTTGTGGCGTGTGTTTGGTTCCCTTCTCCATGCCTCTGGTCCCTGGGCAGGTCCTGAGGTACTGGCACGGTGTCCCTGGTTGTGGGAGAGAGGTCCAGTCCCCTTCTCCTTGCCTTGGGCCCCTGGGTGGGCCCTGAGGTACTGGCGTGGTGTGCCTTGTTGTGGGAGAAGGGTCTGGTTCCTGGCTCCATACCTCAGGTCACTGGGTGGGACCCAAGGCACTGGCTTGGTGTGCATGGCTGTGGGAGAGAGGCCCAGTCCCCTTCTCCATGCCTCAGATCCCCGGGCAGGCCCTGAGGCACTGGTGCAGTGTGCCTGGTTGTGGGAGAGAGGTCCAGTCCCTTTCTCCATGCCCCGGGTCCCCAGGTGGGCTCTGAGGTGCTGGCATGTTGTGCATGGTTGTGTGATGGAGGTCCAGTCCCCTTCTCCATGCCCCGGGTCCCTGGGTGGGCTCCAAGGTGCTGGCATGTTGTGCCTGGTTGTGGGAGGGTGGTCCAGTCCCTGACTACATACCCCAGGTCCCCGGGTGGGCCCCAAGGTGCTGGCTCAGTATGCCTGGTTGTGGGAGAGAGGTCTGGTCCCCTTCTCCATGCCCTGGGTCCCTGGGCAGGCCCCAAGGTTCTGACATGGTGTGCCTGGTTGTGGGAGAGAGGCCCAGTCCCCTTCTCCATGTCTCGGTTCCCCAGGTGGGCCCTGAAGCGCTGGCTCTGTGCCTGGTTATGGGAGAGAGGTCCGTTCCCCTTCTCCTTGCCTCAGGTCCCTGGGCAGGCCCCAACATGCTGGCATGGTGTGCCTGGTTGTGGGAGGGGGCTCCAGTCCCCTTCTCCAGACCTCGGGTCCCTGGGCAGTCCCTGAAGCTCTGGCACAGTGTGCCTGGAAGTGGGAGTGGGGTCCCGCCCCCAGATCCAAGCCTCCATTTCCCAGGCAGGTCCCAGGGTGCTGGTGGTGTGCCTGGGACGGAACTAATTTTTTGTCCTTTGCTTCTAACAGGGAACTTTCTGTGGGAACCAGTACTTGAGCTGTGTGGTTGTTTAAATTGCTACCTTGCTGCTGTTTCCCTAGGGAAGGCTTTTAGTGCAGCTCAGGGTTTAATGGTTGACCTTATAGGTACTTCCGGCTCTCCAGAGACCTGGTGGATCTGTGTTCTGTAGAATCTCTGATCTGGGCCTGAGTTTTTTCAACAAACTGCACCCCATGCAATTCTGCATTCCTGACTAGTCTCCTCTGAGTGGTCCTACACTGATTCGGGGTCAAATCAGCTGTCCTTGCTGTGTCCCAGTGTTCCCCTGGTGGGCCTGTCTCCCATGGGACAGGCACTGCGCCAGTCCCTTGTGATGACTCAGTGGCCTCTGAGTGGCTCCCTTTTTTCAGTTGTTCTGGCTCCCCTCTCCTGCATGGGTCCACGTGCACCCTATTAGTGGTCTTGCTGTCCTGGGGGCCGCCAAGGCCCTCTTCTCTCTTGCTGCCTCCAAGTAACTCCATCTGAAGGGCACAGCTGCGGCTTCTGCCGGCTCCTGCCGGCTCCTGCTCCATGTGCTAATCAGCTCGAGCCTTAAAGCAGCTGCTGCCCAAAATGCTCAGAGCAGTTTTTCCCTCTCCCATCATAGTTTCTCCTGCCTTCATGAACTCCGTAGGTCTCTCCTCCTCTTCCCCTGAGTTCCAGCGCCCCGGCGTGGCTGATGTTACATTTTTATAGTTGTAAATTTGGTTGATTTGTGGGAGAGAGTGACACTGCAGTCCGTCTATTCCGCCATCTTGATTGGATCCCTGAATTTATCCTTAGTATTATTGAATTTGCAGATCTTGAATCAAACTACAAATACAAACTACATTGAAGAAATAAACCAGTCCTTTTCCAAGTTATACTTGCTTTGCTAGCATTTAGTTCTGGGTAATGTGCATGTGTGATTTTTGAGTAGTTTGTTTTTAGCAAAAGCTATACAGTGGCAAAAAGTGGGGTGCTTATGTCCCATAATGTATCTTCTAAGGCACACATCAAATACCTAGGTGTAAATTTAACAAGATATGTGCAAGATATCTACATCAAAATTACAGAACACAGCTAGGTAAAATTGAAGAAGACCTAAATAAATAGAGAATATACCAGTTCATGGATTTGAATATTCCATATTGTGAAGATGTTTATTCTTCCCAAATTGATATAAAGATTCAATGAAATCCCAATAAAAATCACAGCAAACATCTTTGTAGATCTTGCCAAGCTCATTCTAAAATGTCTAAGGAAATAAAAAGATCTAGAATTGCCAAGGACAGTCTTAAAGAGAAAAAAAGGTTGGAAGATTTAACTTACCTTATTTCAATACTTACTATAAAGCTATTTTATAGAGTGTAGTATTTGCATAAGGATAGTTAAATATATGAGTGTAACAGAGACTCTAGAAATACTTCCAAATATATACAGTCAATTGATTTTTGACAAAGTCACCTATGCAAATCAATGGGAGAAATGATTTTGTCTTCAAAAATCTTTCCAAATGGCAATAAACACAATAAGCAAATTCAAAGACAAATGACAAACTGTAGGAAAATATTTGCAACATTTATCATGGAGAATAGCTAATATTTCTAATATACAGAGAGCTTTTTTAAAAATTAAGGGTAGGCTGGCCAGTTAGCTCAGTTGGTTAGAGAGCAGCCTTATACACTAAGATCACAGATTCACATCCCTGTACCAGCCAGACACACACACACACACACACACACACACACACACAATTAAGGGTAAAGATAAGTGGTTGCTTAGTGCTAGTGGGGCAGTACAGGGTGATAGCCAAGAGGTACAGGGTCTCTTTTTGAGGTGATAAAAATGTTCTCAAATTGTGGTGATGGTTGCACAAATCTGTGAATATATGAAAAACCATTGATTTGTACACTTTAAATAGTTGGAGTGTATGCTATGTGAATTATATCAATGAAGTGGTTTTATATATATATATATTAAAAAGGAAGTTAGGCAGAACCTAATGACATTTATGTTCTTAAATGCTTATTTTAGAAAAAAGAAATAAAAACCCATGAGCTAAGCACATATCTTAAGACAATAATAAAAAACATCAAGATATACCTATAGTAGAAGGACATGAAACAGAAAATCATACAATACAGGAAAAAAATAAAATTAAAATTAGTTCTTTGAAAAGATGAGGAACCTGAGAAGGAAGGTGCAAATAAACAATATATAAACAGAAAAAGAGCCATAACTACAGCTGCTGCAGACATAAAAAGATAAGATGATATTATAGACAAACTTATGTCAATAAGTTTGAAAACATCGAAGAAATGGCTAAGTTCCTAGAAAGATTCACCAAAACTGTTTCAAGAAGAAAATTTAAAATACCCTACAACAAAAAGCTAAGAACAAAAAGAACAAAAACCTATTCAAAAATTAGACAAAATACATGAATGGACAAGTAACAAAAAGACAAAAATGGCTCTGAAACATATAAAAAATGTTCAATTCCATTTATAATAAGAAAAATACAAATTAAAACTATTCTGAGATACCAGTTCTTACCCATCAGTTTGACAAGACTTCAAAAGCTTGACAAATATATTTCTTGACAATGCAGTGGGGAAACAAGAAGTGTTATATTTTGTTGATAGGCATTCAAGTGGTATGACACTCATGGAGTGAAATTTGGTAGTATCCAACATGGAGGGAAATTTGGTAGTATCCAACAAAACTACATAGATTTTTACCCTTTTCCCTGAATTCCCATTAAGATATGCTTTTAAAAATAGGAAAATAAATGTTCATATGATTATTCAATGTAGCCTTCTTTGTGCTTACAAAATATTGGAAATTACTTAAATGTCCAAGTATAGGTAATTTGTTTAATAAATTATGATACAGTTTATAAAGTCCTGTAGAAATCTAGATAAGAATGAGAAAGGTCTCTATGTATTGGTACAGAGTAATTTTCAGGAGCTATTGTTAGGTGGAAAAATCAAAGGTCAAGAGAGCATATAAAGTATGCTACCTTTTGAGTGAGGAAGAAGAGGAAAAGAGTATAGAGTCTTACATAAGTCTTGGGCAGCGTGGGCACTGGCGGAGAACTACAAATAAACCCTTAATTCTGTGGGTTTGTTTTTTGTATAGAAATAGGAATCCATAATTCCATTCCTATAATAAATGGATAAATAAATAAATGTATGAATGAATAAGTAAGTAAATTAATGGGTGTAGAAGAGAATATATGTGCCCACAGTAGAATGACAAGTGTCAGCTGGTAATTGCGATGTGAGTGCTGCAATTGGGAAAATCATTATTTTGCAACCATCATAGTAAAGATTGGATCAGGCAGACTGTTAATGCATTCTAAATCTAGGGGACATCTTGATGAAGAGCATGACATTCGTGAAGTCTCAACGTGTTTCCCCATATCCAGCTTATAAGTTGCAAGGGAAAAATCATTAATTATCAAAAAGAAATTGGATAACAGCTTAATTGGGTAAACAAAACTAACCAATGAGGGGATAGATGAACACTGGGTACCTGCAGATGAGATACCCTGAGGACACAAAATCGCCTATGCAGTATTCTGGCCAAGAATACAGGAGCTAACAAACATCAGACAAAGTCCAAATGAAGAATGTTCTATTAAAGTGTGGGGGAGCATATTGCTCCCAAATGCCAATGTCACAAAAGACAAAGGACTATGGAAAATTTCCAGATAAAGGAGTCTAAAGACAGAGACACAATTACATGCAAAATTTGATTCTAAGATGGATCATGTCCTGGAAGGAAAACCTGCCATAAAAGACATTAGTGGGTCAGTTTTAAAATGTGGAACATGGATGGTAGGTTAGAACATTGTATTGTGTTAATTTGTTGATGTGGGTAACTTTACTATTGTTATCTAAGGGAATGTTCCAATTCCTAGGAAATATACTCTAAAGTATTTAGGAATAAAGGGCCACATTTGTATGCAGCTTACTCTCAAATGTTTGGTGTGGGGGCAGGGGGTATATATATATATACACAGAGAGAGAGAGAGAGAGAGAGGGAGAGAGAGAGAGGAGAGCAAACAGTAAAGCAAATGTAGTAAAATGTTAACAATAGAAGGTGTATTGTGGAGTAAATCATAGGTATTCTTGCATTATTGTAACTTTTGTGAAAAATTGAAAATATTTATAAAGTTTTAAAATGTTGTGTATTGTATCGTTCCATTTCTATTGCTTATAACAAAATACCTGGAACTGGGGAATTTATAAAGAAAGTGAAATTTATTGCTTACAGTTTTGGAGGCTGGGAAGTCCAAAGTCCAGGGAGCACATCTGGTGAGGGTCTCGGTGGTGGTGACAGTGACCCAGGAGTCTCACATGGCAGATCAGAGAGAGAGAGAGACTAACCTCATTCACTCCTTTTTAAAACCCTCAGAGCCACACCCCTGGCCACCATTATTAATCCATTTACTATGGCACGGTCCAACAATCTAATCACCTCTTCAAGGCTCCATCTTTCAATTACCATAATAGAATTTCCCACCCTCAACAGTTATAGTGGAGATTAAGCTTTAATTTATGGACTTTGGGGAACAAAATTCAATCAATCCACAGCACTTATAAATAGCTGTATATTTGCATGGAATAAAGAAATTTGAAGCCAACCTCAAACCGTAATCAAATATAATTTGAAGTGGATCATAGTTCTAACTATAAAATATGAAAACATCAATACTTTTAGAAAAAATAAAACAACAACGGACTAACTCATGATCTTGGGGCAGGGAATTATCTTTTACACAGGCCACAAAAGATACTAACCATAAAAGAAAAAATTCATATACTGGACTTTATTTTTTTTAAAACTTGAGAGAAAAGGCAGGCCAGAAACAAGGGGAATAATTTATACATATTGTTGACAAAGGGTTATATCTAGCACACATAAAATCTCTTACACATAAATAATAAAAATACAAACAATCCTATATAAAGGCTAAAAGATTTTATTATCTGGCAAAGAGATTAAAACCACAGTGGATATTACTACACACCCACTAGAATGGTTACAGTTATAAAGACTGACATTGTTGACAAGGATATGGAGCAACTGAAACTGATACATTGCTGATGAATAGTAAATGTGGACATCCATGTTTGAAAAGTTTCTAATACTCCATGATACAGTAATTCTGCTCATTGGAAAAAAATAAAATCATATGTCCACTACAAGATTGGAACAAGAATATCCATAGCATCTTATTGCATAATAATAATAATAAAAACCCTGCAAACTCTCTAGAAATCCATCAATAGAAGAATGGATAAATAAACTGTGGCATATTCATACACTGGAATATTAAAAAACAATAAAAAGCATAGAACTACTAATATGAGCAATAACATGGCCAAATTGCAAAATTTTACGATGAGTGAAAGAATATAGACACAGAAGAGTTTATAATGTATGATTTCATTCACATAAAGATCAAGATAAGGGAAAACGAGTCAATTGTAATAGAAATCAGAATAATGGTTGCCCTGAGTAGGGTCCCCCAGTCTCCCCTACTCCCCTACTTACTGTGTTCTGACCGAAAATCTCAGGATGCTTTGATCTCCTTGTGACTCAGCTAGCTGCAGTTTCCTCCATCAGGCTTGAAACAAATCTGGGGCCCTGAACATTCTCAGGCACTGATAAAGGTATCTAGGTTGTTGCCCACAATACTGAATGAAACTGGCCCTGTCCTGAGCCAATTTCCTTAAATCCTCATGTAAACTCCATACCCTGACCCCTCACTGCTGACATACGTAGGTAGAACACCTCTTTTTTCTCACTGTCTATTGTGAGGATACACTGCAACTATCTGTACATACGTTCCCCTAATAAATATTTTGGACATCACCCTGGCATTTAGTGCTTCTTTCTTTGGAATCCTAACTGGCGTGGAGGCATTCCCTATAGGAACTCCCCTGTCACCACCTTTGAGGAGATTCCAGCCTCAGGTTCAGTGGTACAAAATATCTTGGGATATTGAAAGAAAAGAAGCAAGAGAGAACTTTTAGGTGTGTTGAAAATGTTCTATATCTTGATTTGTGTGGTGCAAAAATTCCTAAAAATACATGTTTAATTTATAAATTTTACTCTGCATAAAATATACATTAATATATTTTAAAAGACAGAAGTGAAGATGGCATTATTTAAAGATTCAAAATTATATTGCTTATTATAGGCACAATTTAATCACATATATAGAAAAGTTAAATAAGATTGAAAACATCTTGAAAAATATAGAACAAGAGAAGGATGGGATAGAAATTCTTATAGCAGGCATAGTAGAATTTAAGGCAAAATGACCTATATATAAGGGCACTTCTTAACCTTGGGAAAGTGTATACCCCCTTAAAAAATTTTTACATCTTGGAAGTGGCAAGATTGATAGAATTCTTATTTTGCTTCATATATTCCCCACTGTTGGATTTTCATACAGAATCATTATCCTTATTGTTAAAATTAAACATTTAACAAAACAGTAACCTACATGAATAAATGGAAAAGGAAACAGAGATAATGTAATTTATGATGTTCCTCAGGACAAGAGGATGTATGTGGTCAAGAAAATAGGGGATGTTAAAGAGACAGGCAAGATGGCTGTCTAGAGGTGCCTGGTGATCATCCCTCCCACAAAAAAGGACCCAAACAACTAATAAACAGCTAAAAATTGATGGAAGTGTCTGTGAGGAAGCATGGGAGTTCAGCAAGAGACTGGTGAGATCCCTGTGGAGCATGAAAGCCCAGAATGGCAACATAGAGAGGGGAGAGAGACACACGGCCTCAGCCCCCAGGTCTCTGCTGCTGGGATCAGTGCAGGGGGAATCTTTCCTTTGCAAAAAAAAAATAGGTAAGTAGAAGGCCCCCATTAGCCTCATCTTCACCACAGAAATCTTCATTTCCTACTACAGGAGAATCCCACAGCTCTTACAAGCCCTGAGCCAACTGTGGGGAGCTGTCTAGAATACATGAATGACATTGCTCTAGAATAGTAGCACACATTTTGCACTTCTAGCCCACAGCCTTGTGACCCAAGCTGATACACAGAGCCCCTGACATACCTCACCCCCAGCCTCCCACCTGAGAATTAGCCAGCAATGTCATTCCTAGTGAGCCAGCCACTGAGATGACTGTCCACCGTGTGCATACATCCCCTGGCCTGAGAACCAGCCCAGTGGGCCCACCCCTAGCAAACTTGTGTCACTGCCACCACAACCCTCCCACCCCCACCTAGGCCACTGAGGCACTTGCAGACATTCAAAGATGAATTACAGCTGAAAAAACTGCACAGAGTCTACACTACTGTACCCATTCAGAACAAAGACAATGTACCCTGCCCAGTTGACACCCAAGGACACATTAGCAGGTAAAATCTTTCCCCATGCAGGCTACTCTACTCTAAAATTCAAAGAAGTGACTGTTCCACCAGATGCACAGATATCAATGCAGGGAAACAAGAAACACGAAAAAAAGAAAAAAGGAAATATGACACCACCAAAGAAATACAATAATGCTCCAATAACTGCTCTCCAAAAATCAGAAATTGCTGACTTGCCAGAAAAAATTCAAATTAATAATCTTAAGGAAACTTGCTGAGATATAAGAGAATACAGATAATTCAACGAAGTCAGAAAAACAATTCATGATCTTAATGAGCAATTTAACAAAGAGATAGATATCATTAAAAAATCAAACAGAAATCTTGGAACTTAAGAATTCATTAAATTAAATAAAAAATACATCTGAGAGTCTCAAGAGCAGACAAGATTGAGCAGAAGAAAGAATTTCTGATCTTGAAGACAGGCCTTGAAATAACCCAGGAAGGAGGAGGAGGAGGAGAAGAAGAAGAAAGAAAAAGAGAGAATGAACAAAACCTACAAGATTTGTGGGACACCATTAAGTAAACAAATATTCCAATTATGGGCATTCCAGAAGGAGAACAGAACAACAGAGGTATCAAAAAGTTATTTAATGAAATAATAGCTGAAAAATTCCCCATTCTTAGGAGAGATGTGAACATCCAAATCCAAGCAGCTCTTAGGTCCCCAAATAGATTCAATCCAAAAAATCCTCTATAAGGCACATTGTAGACAAACTGTCAAAAGTTAAAGACAAAGAATTGTAAAAACAGCAAGAGAAAAGTGTAAGGGAATATCCTTTAGAATAACAGCAGGATTCTCAGAAGAAACCCTACACACCAGGAGAGAATGGAACCATACACTCAAAGTGCTGAAAGAAAAAAAACCCAGCCAGCCAAGAATACTATACCCAGCAGAGCTATCCTTCAGAAATGAAGGAGAAATAAAGTATTTCTCAGACAAGTAATAACTAAGGGAGTTTATCACCATTACACTGGACTTAAGAGAAATGTTTATGGGAGTCCTACATCTAGAAGAGAAAGGATGATAAGGCCATCATGAAAATATAACACTTACTTGTAGAGCAGATACAAAAATTAGAAAGAGAAAGGAATCAAACCTTATCAACAGAAACCCATCAAACTGCAAAGATAAACAACAAACAAGAGAGGGAAAGAGGAACAAGGACATACAAAACAATCAGAAAACAAGCAACAAAATAACAGGAATAACAGGTCTAACACCTACATGTCAATAATAACCTTGAATGTAAAGGATTAAAAGCCCAATTAAAAGACACAGACTGGCTAAATAAGTAAAAAACCATGATCCATCCATATGCTGCCTAAAAGAAACATACCTTACATACAAAGACACACACAGACTGAAAGTAAAGGGATGGATAAAGATATTCCATGCAAATGGAAATCAGAAGTGAGCAGAAGTAGCTATACTTATATCAGATAGAACAAACTTTTAAAATCAAACACTTATTTTTATTTATTTTTATTTTTTAAATTTATCATTATATGATGTAATCAATTTTTGTGGCCTTTTACCAATTCCTCCCTTTCCAAATCAAACTTTGTACAAGGAGATGAAGACAGGTATTATATAATGACATCATTACAGCAAGAGGAGATAACAATTATAAATATTTATGCACCCAACACTGGAGCACTCAGATATATAAAGCCAATATTATCAGATCTAAAGGGAGAGATAGACTTTAAAACAATAATAGTACGGGATGTTAACACCCCACTCTCAGTATTGGATAGAACATCAAGACATAAAATCAAAAAAGAAATATTAAATTTAAACTGCACCATAGATGAGATGGACTTGACAGACATTTACAGCTGCAGAATACACATTCTTTTCATCAGCACATGGAATATTCTCCAAGATTGACCATATGGTTTGCTACAAAACTAGTCTCAGCAAGTTCAAAAAAATAGAAATCATATCAAATACATTCTCTGACCACAATGGAGCAAAACTAGAAATCAATAACAAGAGGAACTTTCAAAACTATACAATACACAGAAATTAAACAACATACTCCTGAATGATTAATGGGTCATAAAAGAGATTAAGAAGAAAGTTTTAAAATTTCTTGAAACAAGTGAGGGTAGAAACACAATATACCAAAATCTTTGGGATAGAGCCAAGGCAATATTAAGAGGAAAGTTTATAGCAATAAATGATACATCCAAAAGAAAAAAGAAAAGGAAATAGAAAGATATTAAATAAACAACCTAATAATGCACTGCAAGGAACTAGAAAAGCAAGAACAAACCAAATCCAGGATAAATAGATGAAAAAAATCAAAGGAGAAATAAATGAAATTGAGACTAGAAAACAATACAAAAGATCAATCAAATGAAAAGTTGGTTTTTTGGTTTTTTTTAGAAAATGAAATTTTATTAATATTTTTTACATTCTAGGATGTTGTTGTAGAGCAGTTGGGCAGGAGGGGGAGGGGGGAAAGGGGAAGGAAATGGGATGGAAGATGGTGGGAGGAGGAGGAGTGAGACTAAGGCCTGTGGCACCCCCATCATTTCCATAGGGGAACTGGAGGGTTCCAGTGGTGGCTTGGTCATTGCTGGGCTGGGTGCAGATGTCAGGGGGTGTGGAAAAGCCCTCACCCCCCTCTATCCTAGATTGGGAACCTGGTGCACTTCCTGTGGTGACTTGGTGGTCCTCGCTGGGCTGGTTGCATGCATCAGTGGGGTATGTCCAAGTCCCACGGCCCCCCATCTCCCTGGGTCAGGGAGACCGAGGCACTTCCTGTGATGGCTTGGTGGTTGCCACTGGGCTGGCTGCAGGTGTTGAGGGGGATGGCTGTGGCCCAAGGCCCCCCATCCCCCAGCTTGGGAGAGCCCAGAGCTATTCCTTGGCAGCTTGGTGGTTGCAGGCTGTGAGTGTCAGGGGGCATGGCCAAGGCCCTTGGCCCCCCACCACCCTGCTCAGTGATCACTGCTGGGCTGGGAAAAGTTGGTTTTTTGAAAACATAAACAAAATTGACAAACCATTAACTACATAACCAAGAAAAAAAGAGAAATGGCTCAAATAAATAAATCAGAAATGCAAATGGAGACATTACAACTGGTGCCAAAGAAACACAAAGAATTATTAGATAATATTATGAACAACTATATGTCAAATGAATTAAAACACCTGAAAAAAATGGATAAATTCCTGGACATATACAACCTACCAAGATTGAAACAAGAAGATACAAAAAACATAGAGAACAGTAAGAAGTTAAAAGTTTGAATCAGTAATAAAAAGTTTCCAACAAAGAAAAACCTAGGACCAGATGGTATTACTGCTGAAATATACCAAATTTTTAAAGAAAAACTAATCCTAATACTTCTCAAACTGTTTTCAAAAATTGAAGTGGATGGAACTCTTCCAAACTCATTCTATGAGGCCAGTATTACCTTGATACCAAAGTCAGACAAGGACACAACAAAATAGTAAACTACAAGCCACCAGCCCTGATAAACAATCATGCAAAAAATCATCAATAAAATACAAAAAAACTGAATCCAAAAGCACATCGAAAAGATTATACACCAGGATAAGTGGGATTTATCTGGGGTGCAAGGATGGTTCAACATACACAAATCAATAAACGTGATACATCATGTAAACAGAAAGGAAAAAAAACATATGATCATCCCAATAGATGCAGAAAAAGCATTTGATAATATTTAACATCACTTTATGGTAAAGGTTCTCAACAAATTAGGTACAGAAGGAAAGTATCTAAACACAATAAAGTCAATATGTGAGAAACCCACAGCTAAAATCATACTGGAACTGGAAGAAGACAAGAATGTGCACTTTCACCGCTTTTACTCAACATAGTCCTGGAAGTCCTAGCCAGAGCAATTAGGCAAGAGAAAGAAATAAATGGCATTCAAAGTGGAAGGGAGGAAGTCAAATTGTCCCTGTTCATAGATGACATGATTTTACATGAATGGAAACCTAAGGACTCTACCAAAAATCTCATAGACCTGATAAACAAATTCAGTAAATTTTCAGGACACAAAATCAACATACAAAAATCAACAGCATTTCTATAAAACAACAACAAACTAGCAGAAAAAGAACTCAAGAAAGCAATCCCATTTATGACAGTGACAAATAAATAAATAAATAACCTAGGAATAAATTTAATAAAGGAGGTGAAAGATCTCTACAAGAAAAACTATGCTGATCAAGAAATTAAAGGAGACACAAAAAAAGGAAAGGCATCTCATGTTCCTACATTGAAATAATCAATATTGTTAAAATGACCACACCACCCAAAGTGATCTACAGATTCAATGCAATTCTCATCAAACTAACAATGACATGCTTCACAGAAAAAGGAAAAAAAATTCAAAAATTTATACAGAAGAAGAAAATACCCCAAGTAGCCAAGGAGTCTTGAGCAAAAAAGAATAAAGCGGGAAGTATTATATTCACTGACTTCAAAATATACTACAAAGCTATAGTACCCCAAACAGCATGGTACTGGTACAAAAACAGATACTCAGACCAATGGAACAGAATAGAGAATCCAGAAATAAATCCATGTACCTACAGTCAAGTGCTTTTTGACAAAGGTGCCAAGAAGATACATTAGGGAAAAGACAGTCTCTTCAATAATGTTTCCAGGAAAATGATATCATATGCAGAAGAATGAAACTGGACCCCTATTCTTCACCTTATATAAAAATCAACTCAAAATGGATTAAAGACTTAAATGTAAGATGTGAAACTATAAAACACTAGAAGAAAACACAGGGACACACTTCAGGATGCAGGACTGGGCAAGGATTTTATGAATAAGACCTCAAAAGCATGGGTAACAGAAGCAAAAGTAAACAAATGGAATTACATCAAACTAAAAAGCTTCTACACAGCAAAGGAAACAATCAACAGAGTGAAAGACAACCTGAAGAATGGGAGAAAATATTTGTAAACTATTTATCCAACAAGAAATTAATATCCAGAATATACAAGGAACTCAAACAACTTAATAGAAGGGCTAGCCAGTTAGCTCAGTTGGTTAGAGTGCAGCTTTATAACACCAAGGTCACGGGTTTTGGTCCCTGTATTGGCCAGCCACCAAAATAAAAACAAAAACAAAAAGACAACTCAATGGGAAAATATCAAAAACAAATAATCCAATTAAAAAATGAGCAAATGAACTGAATAGACATTTCTCAAAAGAAGACATCCAAATGGCTAAACAGTTATATGAAAAAATGCTCAGCATCACTAATCATCAGGGAAATGCAAATCAAAACCACAAGATATCATCTTATACCAGTTAGAATGGCTATTATCAAAATGACAGAAAATAAAAAATGCTGGTAAGGATGTGGAGAAAGGTAAAACCTTATACATTGTCGGTGAGAATGTAAATTAATTAGCACAGCCATTATGTAAAATAGTATAGAACTCCCATATGATCCAGCTATCCCACTACTGAAAATATATCCAAAGGAAAGGAAAGGACATGTTGAAGAGATACGTGCACTCCCATGTTTGTAATGGCTCTATTCACAGTAGCCAAGATGTGAAACTAACTTAAATGTCCATCAGTAGATGATTGGGCAAAGGAAATGTGGTATATATACACAATGGAATGAAAGTCTGACATTTGTGGCAACATGCATGAGCTCGGAGAAAATTATGTTAAGTGAAATAAGCCAGGCACAGAAAGAGAAATACTGCATGCTCTCACTCATACATGGAAGCTAAAAAAGTTGATTTCATAGAGGTAGAGAGTAGAACAGAGTTTACTAAGGGACTGGTAAGAGGACAGGGCATAGGGAGAGGGTGGTCAATGGATACAAAATTGTAGCCAGACAGGTAGAATAGGATCTAGTGTTCTATAGCACTGCAGGGAGACTACAGTTAACAACAGTTCATTGTATAATTTCAAGTAGCTAGTAGAGAGGATTTTGAATGTTCCCAACACAAAAAGGTGATAAATATTTCAGGTGATGGATATGCTAAATATTGTGGTATGATCATTGCACGTTGTATAAATAAACCCAAATTTCACATTGTATTCCATAAATATATACAATTATCATGGGTCAATTAAGAAAAAAAGAAAAAAGAAAAAAAAAATGAGGGATGCTGTGAACTGAGCTCCTTGTATGGGAACAACCTCCATGGAGAAGAGACAGAGCCACAGTAGAGAGACAGACCTCACAGGGAGACAGAGAGACACAGAGGGAGAATTTGAGCCAGTGGAAGCAGGGAAAGAGTGAGCAGGGAAAGAGTGAGCAGGTCCTCAATGAGAAAAAAAATCAAAGCTAGCAGAATCTAACATTTCTCTCAAAGCCATTATCCATCCTTTTTGCTCTAGGGCTGAATCCAAGTGGGAGCAGGGAAATTGCTATTGGCTAGAAGGTACCTTGTCCAGGAAAGAAGTAAATTATCTCACCCCTAAAAAGACGTTTGGGGAAAAACATCCTTTCCACCAGACTAAAGATTATGTACTTCTTTCAGTTCACATCCTATAGCAGCAAGCATATTCCTTGGAGTTAAAAATTTGCACCCAGGATGGACTGGTGGCTACTAGACAAGATCCAGATACATCATTTTTTTCACTTGTCTCAGGTGTTCAGCAGGGGAAGGAAGTTTAGCAGTCTCTGAGCTCAACAGACAGGCTGAAGGGGATGCTGACATTGTGTTGTGATGAACCAATTCATTACCTGTGTCTGCGTAACATATACACCTATTTACCTGTGATCCTCACTGTTTATTCCCCTTGTCCTGGACTAATTATTATGGAGCCCCTTTTCAAGCTGTATGGACTGGTTTGGAAAATAAATACGTTCATGCTAAGCATCAATCCAGGGGGTCACTGGATCATCAAGTTGTGTCCAATATATAAAATCAAGGGAGAAAATCAGTGTTCTAAGAACATCATCTTACGTGCTTAAACCTATTAACTTCTCTTTAAAAGGAGATGTATTTATAATCACCCAGTTTTAGGTGGAAAACTTAATAGTTAACCTAAAGTCATACATATAGTTAATGAAGGAGCCTCTGGACTCAAGCATAGATTCTCCAAATTTTATACTCTTAACTCCTACGTGACACCTTAGCATGAAGTCTTCTCAGTGAAGGAGGAGTTAGAACATCTTATTTACAAATTCTTTCCCCAGAATCTCAGAAGGCAAAAGACACCTTATCTTTCTTCACGGGTGCATATAGTGTATACCGTCTGTGATCATGAGGGAAAATCTGAGATATTTAAGGGGAGGAGGAATCATAGATCAGAAATAGCACCTTAAAAACTCACTTTCAGCAGTTTATGGTAGAAAAAAAAAAAAGAAAAAGCCAAGAGTCATTTTCAATGTGGATTACATTAAACAAATTTGAAAGAGTTCCAGAATTCAGTGGGAAGATCTCACTTCCTATTTCTAACCGCAGCAGATGTTGCTGGAGAGATTGTAGGCTCTGGCTCTGAGATGTCTTTGATGACAGGAACATCAGGTCGTAGCAGCTCAGTTATGGGGTCTTATCCCTTTTCTGCAGAGCCTCAATTCCATCATGAAATAAGATTGTCAGTGGCTTAAGCTGAGTTCCCTAGAGCAGAGCCTGAGGTGGGGAAGTTGTCAAAGAGCTTTATTGAGGAGAACACTTAAGGGAGGGGAGAGAGGGGAGTATGTAGGGCAGGGGAGAAGGCTAAGCAAGATGTGGTCTCAGCCTAATTCCACATTGGGGGTGGGAGCTATGAAGCACACACTGCAGTGAAGAGTTAGTTCCACACTGAAGTGATGCGCTGGGCTTACGGACCCCCATTTCAGTTACTCATTGGCCACTGGTTATTTAAGTAACCTTGTAGATGAGGTAGCTTCTTCTTGTCTAAGGGCACTGTTCCTGAGAGGGGTGCAGGTGTGAAGCTTTTGCAACCAAGACTCACAGCAGCTGGGGGTGTGTGCACCAGCAGGTTCAAGGGATCTGGGGTGGGAGAGGGCACAAACTTCCTCCACTTCAATGTGCCTTTGCAGAGTCATGAACACCATGAGCAGGCCCTGTGATAAGCCCACAGGATCCTACGTGTTATAATGAATAAGCATAAATCATTAGAAACAATTACAGTGCAGAGAGAGAAAACTAGGCATGAGATAATGCGAACTAAAAATGTGAAATAAAAACAGTCATGCAGATATTTTGGAAACAGGTTTCCTTGGTTAAAAAAAGAGCACTACCTATATTGGGCAAGAAAAGAGGAGTCAGTCATTAAATGGGAAATGACAAGTCAGGTACTCAGACAAAAAAACGCAACCTTGAAGAGGGGAAGTTAATTAATTCAGGTTTTCCCTTCTTTAGGCATTGCGCTTCAGCCAGGTGGGGAGAGGCAAGATGGCCACCATCATGTGGCCTCTGCATGTGCCAACAATTAATGCTAAAAGTAACCCTGGGTCTGCCCTGATATGGCATATTTTCCCACTGGGTGTTTCATTTCCTCCTCTCTGGCACCGAGGGCAGGGTGTGGTCAGACCTGGGCATGTAAGAGGGAGCCATCCCGATTCAAAGCCCAGAACTCAGGATTTTCTGTCTTAATACCACAGCCCAGTGCTGATGATGTGGTCAATGGGTGGCCTTATATCCATTATTGGTTTTGGGAAGTAAATTCAGAAACATGTCTCTCCTTGAGAGGCTCAGAATCAGTAATTACATCTCTTTCCTGCAGTCTAAGAAGAACCTGAGGAAGAGAATAGGGTTTATGCCTTTTCCTAACACCATGCAAAGGGAGAGCTCTTTATGAATGTTTTTCTAAAGTCAATCAGGACCCCAGAGGAAACAAAACAAAATTAGCCCACATTTACTATGTGCATGCTCAAAGCCAGACGTACTTATGTTTATTCCTCATCACATTCCTGCAATGGAGGTGCTGTGATTTCCACCTTTATTTTTTTTTATTTTTATTTACTTTTTTTTTCTGAGAAACTTTTATTTTTATTTTATTTTTTAATTTTTTAATTTATTTTAATTTTATTTTGTTGATATACAATGTGGGTGATTATTGTGGCCCATTACCGAAACATCCCTTCCCCCTCCCTCTACCCCCTCCCTCCCAACAATGTCCTTTCTGTTTGCTTGTCATATCAACTTCAAGGAATTGTAGTTGTTATGTCTTCTCCCCCCCCCAGTGTGTGTGTGTGTGTGTGTGTGTGTGTGTGTGAATTTATTCATTTATTTTTAGCTCCCACCAATAAGTGAGAACATGTGGTATTTCTCTTTCTCTGCCTGACTTGTTTCACTCAATATAATTCTTTCAAGGTCCATCCATGTTGTTGTAAATGGCAGTATTTCATTCTTTTTTATAGCTGAATAGTATTCCATTGTGTAGATATACCACATTTTCCGATATACCACTTATCCGATGATGGACAGTTGGGCTGGTTCCAACTCTTGGCTATTGTAAAGAGTGCTGTGATGAACGTTGGGGAACAGGTATATCTTCAACTTGATGATTTCCATTCCTCTGGGTATATTCCCAGGAGTGGGATAGCTGGGTCATATGGTAGATCTATCTGCAATTGCTTGAGGAACCTCCATACCATTTTCCATAGAGGCTGCACCATTTTGCAGTCCCACCAACAATGTATGAGAGTTCCTTTTTCTCTGCATCCTTGCCAGCATTTATCTTTCAGAATCTTTTGGATTTTAGCCATCCTAACTGGGGTGAGATGGTATCTCAGTGTAGTTTTGATTTGCGTTTCCCAGATGCTGAGTGATGTTGAGCATTTTTTCATATGTCTGTTGGCCATTTGTATATCTTCCTTAAAGAAATGCCTATTTAGCTCTTTTGCCCATTTTTTAATTGGGTTGCTTGTTTTTTTCTGTAAAGTTGTTTGAGTTCCTTGTATATTCTGGATATTAATCCTTTGTCAGATGTATATTTTGCAAATATTTTCTCCCACCCTGTTGGTTGTCTTTTAACTCTGTTAATTGTTTCTTTTGATGTGCAGAAGCTCTTTAGTTTGATATAATCCCATTTGTTTATTTTTCCTTTTTTGGTTGCATGTGCTTTTGGGGTCATATTCATGAAGTCTGTACCCACTCTTACTCCCTGGAGTGTTCCCTCTGTTTTCTTTAAGGAGTTTTATTGTTTCG